>NW_024394116.1:0-23078 GCF_016617805.1 Bactrocera tryoni
AAAAATTGATTTTTTGGAAACCGTAATTTTTAGTAGAATCGTCTTAAAGACCGACACTGTATTGCCTGCCTGCTAGGAATTAGTTGACACCAAGAGGAATCTCTTGCCCCTCTTATTAACTTATTATTTCTACGGATTTATAAGTGATTTCAAAACAATATATCCATTGTATATTTGACTGGTTTTCCGAACAATTTCTTTCTACCTTAACAAATGTTAATTAAAATATAATGTGTTTGTTATAATTTAAAAGGAAAATAAACCATTGTTCTCTTATTCATTGCTTGTAGCCTTTATCGAACTAGTTAACTAATTTCGTTTTTTTTTTTTAAACAGAAACCAATATGTGCGAACAAGAAAGCAAATTAACTGTGCGCACACATTTGTTTCCCAGCCAGCATTTTGAAGCCAAGTACTATGCTTGAAATAATGTTTATTACCGAGTGAATGTTTATTACGTAATATGTTATAAGCTGTGCCTAAAGAACACGTAGCCCTTACAATTTCATAGACTGTGTTGAAGGCCAGCCGAAAATGGTTCTTCAGCACTTGTAGAAAAAACAAGAAATAATTTTGCACCGATGCTGTAATACTCTTCACAAATGCAAAAGGTTCTTTATAGCAGCTATATGCCATAGTGCGGAGATGTTCCTTAGTCAATAACACTACAAAAAGAAAGGAGAGCTGTTTTGAATTTGTTTACAGAATTTCTGTGTTTTGGGTGTGTTGAATCTGAAAATGACTTTCATGTTGTCATAAAACGTCAAATTTCCTAAAAATGTAGGTACCTATGTTAAACTAGTTATCACCTTAAAATAAAATACTATAAAAGACTAAAAAAATTGTATTTAAAATTGCGTAACAAAACTTATTTTGTTATTTAAAATACATTTATTAGAATGTAATAAAAATATTTATTTTTCCGTGCGAGACTTCTTTCGGTACATTTTGGCTCTTAGGGACCATGTGAATGGTCTCTTTGAAGCGTGTAACAGTAGTTTGTCATCATTGAGGCGCTCCATTTTCCTGGAAATTTTTTCCATCTCATTATTATATTGGTGAAATCGTTTATCTTGCTCTTTACGAAACACATATCCTAAATTTTCCGGAGAGTAGTCGAGGTGGCCATAAAGGAAATGCACTTTAATACTTATTAGATATTCGAAACATTTTTATACCCTTAACAGGGTATATTAAGTTTGTCACGAAGTTTGTAACACCCAGAGGGAATCGTCGGAGACCCTATATTAAGATATCGTTTTGAAATTTTGCAAACGTCATTTTCTCTTCAAGAAGCTGCTCATTTGTCGGAACGGCCGATATCGGACCACTATAACGTATAGCTGCCATACAAACTGAACGATCGGAATCAAGTTCTTGTATGGACAACTTTCACATTTGACAAGATATATTCACGAAATTTGGTATATATTATTTCCTAAAGCAACAATGTAATCTCCGAAGAAATTGATCAGATCGGTTGACTATAGCATATAGCTTCCATACAAACTGAACATATAGTTGCTAACAGAAATGTACCTGTGAAGGGTATTTAGCTTCGGTGCAACCGAAGTTAACGTTTTTTCTTGTTTCAATAGCCTTTTTTGGAAAGATCACGCATCAAGCTGTCGTTCAGCGATGTTTGTCGTTTCACCAGGGAATGACTTACACCTGAACAACGTTTACAAATAATCCAATTTTATTATGAAAATTCGGGTTCTGCAAGGAATGCGTTTCGCGCGCCTCGCTTAATTTATGGTCACCATAATCGGCCTACTAAGCATACAATACTCATCTTAAAATCCAGCATTTATTATTTGATTATATTCGACCGAATAGACTTCGTCCACCACGCAGTGAAGAACATAAAGCAGCCGTGGCTGATAGTGTACACGAAAACCATGGAGACTCGATGCGGCGTTGTTCGCAGCTACTCGGATTTCAGTATGGAAAGAGTTGGCAAAAAAATACAGCTTGCGCAAGAACTGAAGCGACATCTCTTCTCCAAATTTTGTTCAGCGATGGGGCATATTTCTGGCTCAATGGGTATGTAAACAAGCAAAATTTATCACATTTGGGACGAAGAGTAACTTGAAAAGTTTTAAGAGCTGCTATTTCATACAGAAAACACAGTACTTAGGTCAGGGAATTCTATAAAGTTAGATCATTGTCAAAGCAACATGCCCAATATTTTTAAATCACCGTTTCCTATTCGTGGTCTTTATATTCTAATTTACCAATAACCAATTCCAAGGTTTTGTAGGTTACCTTGAGGTGTAGAGAATGACCGACAGGAATGGAAATAAAAGCAGTAAACCTCTATGGTAAAACAGAACTGTTTTAACGGTTTTTGGAGAATCCATGAAAAGCGGCCATCCACCCTGCTTTACTTTAAAAGGTGACCAAACTTTACTCAAAACCCCCTGGTTTTTAATAGAATTTTGCGTTTGCAAGATAAACTGACATTCTGGAAATTTTAGAGCATTTTTTAGTTTTTAGAACACTTAAATACATAAAGTAAATAGTAAATCCCCAATCGACGACGATGGTGTAGATGTTGTCCGAAAATAAAGAAGTTGGAAATAGCAATTACCCGTCTGAAGAACAACAAAGCGGCGGGGGCCGATGGATTGCCGGTCGAGCTATTCAAATACGGCGGCGAAAAAATTATAAGGAGCATGCATCAGCTTCTTTTCAGAATATGGTATGACGAAAGCATGCCTGCCAATTAGTATTTAAGTGTACTTTACCCAATCCACAAAAAGGGAGACTCCACACTCTGCGGCTACTACCGTGGGATAACCCTCCTCAACACCGGTTATAAGGTTCTAACGAGCGTACTGTGTGAAAGACTGAAGTCCACCGTCAAAAAACTGATTGGACTATATCAGTGTGGCTTTAGACCTGAAAAATCTACAATCAACTAGATTTGTACCAAGTGCCAAGTCTTGGAAAAGACCCATGAAAGATCTACACAAAGCTAATACGGCTGTGTAAACTGACGTTGATCAATACTAAAAATTCTGTCAGAATCGAAAAGGACCTCTCCTAGTCATTCGATAGCAAACGAGGTTTCATACAAGGCGGCTCCCATGGTGCGATTCCTTCAATCTAGCTGATTAGAGAAGGCATAATCTTCTACAATAGTGTAAAACTGCTGGCGTACGGCGATGACATCGATATCATTGGCCATAACACCCGCTCTTGCGGTCTGCTTTCTCCCGACTGGATAAAGAAGCGAAGCAAATGGGTTTGGTGGTGAACGAAGGCAAGACGAAATATCTCATGTGATCAAACAAATAGTGGTCGGATTCGCTCTTTGGCTCTCCCACGTCACTGTTGACAGTCATAACTTCGAAGTCGTAAATAATTTCGTCTATCTTGCAACCAGAATTAACGGCAACAATAACGTCAGCCTTGAAATCTAACGCAGAATAATTCTAGCCAAAAGGTGTTTCTTTGGACAAAGTATTGTAGCAATTGAGAAGTAGAGTCTTCTCTCGAGGAACAAATTCTATTTGTCACTCAATATTCCCGTCCTGCTATATGGTGCAGAAGCATGGACGATGACAACATCTGAATAGTCAACGTTATGAGTTTTTTAGAGAAAGGTTCTGCGAAAGATTTATGGCTTACTAACCGCCGGGGGAGCAGAGGAAGAGCAAGACCAGCACTACGTTAGAAAGACCAGGCGGAGAAAGACCTGATTGCACTTCGAATCTCCAGTTTACGCCAAACAGTGAAAAGGAAAGACGACTGCCGCGCTATTGTTAACTCGGCTATATAAAGAAACAATCTTCCAAATGCTGGTTGGGTCATCTATAAAAGTTTAACAGTAAAGCCAGACGGATTTGTTTGTGTATTAAGTTAAACTTTTCTATACATATGTTTCTGCATATCTTGCGTTAAGCCAAAAGCAAGCAACAAACGCAAAAGCATGTTGCTGCAGCCCTGACGCAAGTGCAATTATACATACGTACTTGTATGTACACAATTAAAATCGCATTTTATAGCTGCTCAGTAATCAATGATGATTATAAGTAAAATGTCTCCTAGCAGGACCCAAGCTGACCGAATGCACCATTCATACAGTATTATTAATCCATTGAACTTGATGCTATACATTTTATATTTATACTCTTGCAATCTTTTCCTTCAGAGTATAATAGTTTAGTATCACCACGAACTAAGCGAGATACTTGTAGATATATTGTCATAATATATGTATATAAATGATCAGCACGATGATGTTGAAATCTGGGTGACTGTCTGTCCATCCGTCCATGTAAGCTGTCACTTGAGTACACATATATCTTGATGAAACTTGGTATGCGGGTTCCTTGATACAAAAAAAATTTCGAGTTCGTCGATGGGCGTAATCGAACTACTGCCAACGCTATTAATCGAAAACTTATAAAATGTCATAACTAAGACATACAACTGTAATTTGGGACAGCGGATCGCAGTAGCAGTGGGCATCTGTGGGAAAAAGGTTTTAAAAAAGGTTCAACAACCATCTCTACCATACTCAAATATATCAAGAACTCAGCGTGGAAATGGATGTAATCAGTTTAAAACCCCGCTCACTCCCCATATAATTGTATTGTTAAAAACTTATTAAATTTTACCTCCGAGATGGTATGAAAGATTTATTGGGAGCCGGTGTGAAAATAAGACGATGGGTGCGGCACCGCCCACTTTTTGCAGAAATCACAAATATTGGGATCCGACATACCGATTTCGACTAAATTTAGTACGTGGAATTCGTACGTGACATCCCCATATCTCAAATGGTCGAAATCGGATTACAACCCCGCTTATTTACCATATAGCACATTTTATAGCCTTGACAGATGGCAGCGTTAATCCAGATTAACTGCGAACTTAATCAGATAGGCCGCAGAAGATAAACATTGCGGTTGCTAGCCGACATATCAACACGTTATTTTTAAAACTGCATCACAACATAACGTCATAACATAAAACTTCTTCTTTTATTATTAAACATTTAAACAGCTATCAGGATTTATCTTCACTAACTCCTGAATTAATCCCAAATTCAACCAAAACTTTTCAAGCCCCTAGATATCTAATATGTGGATCCCGGTATCTATAGTTGACCTTTGACCGAAAATATCAGTCCATGTATGGGATATTTAATTGAAATTTGGAGAGAATCTTTTCCTGTTAATAATATCTTTGTGTATCGAAAATTGATTGTTTTGGATACATACTTACCTGAGCCACCAAGTGCCTAATACACTCTGTTTCATTGCTATAAAGGCAGCCATTCCACCACGGAAAAAGGAACGAAACTAATTTCTTCTTTTTCTAATAATTTACAGTGTTTCCAATATTATTAATGAGTGCGAATATTCAATTTGGCATTGAGTTGGTGTAATTAGAAAGCACTACTGAGGTTAATAAAGCCCTTCTATCCAAAATATCTGTTTTCAGCACAGAAATCATATTAAATTGACAATAATCATAATAGTATAATTCAAAATTGTATTTCTTAATCTTACCTGCTGTCAGTCTTTACGCATGTGCAAATAAAACAACAATGATATATATTTTTAATACGGTTTATTAATATAAATATATATAAAAGGATCGTTCCAAAGTAAATAGAACTTAAAAAAAAAGGACGAATGGTTTTTCGGCAAAATCAATTTATTTTATTCAAATTATATTTATTCTCCTTCTGCTTCAATACAGCTTTTTGCACGGTCCAAAAGAATGTTGAACGAGTGTTTTAGCTCGTTGGCCGGTATGGCCGTCAGTATGCCGGTACTAGCCTTTTGAATGGCCTCTACGTCTGCATAACGCCTTCCTTTCATTGGAAAATGCATTTTTCCGAAAAGGAAGAAGTCGCACGGTGCCATATCAGGTGAATACGGGATGTGGTTAATGATTAAAATGTGATTTTTGGTCAAATAAACCTCTCCCCTTCCGTGGGAGAGTTGCCATCTAATTGGTTCGGAAAGCAACGCCATATTTCATAATCGGCAGAGAACTATAAGGCCGTTTTCTTGTATATAAATAGGCATTCAAATAATATACTTACTTAAAAAATGTTCCAAAAATAAATGCACTTTTCGCTTAATTGAAATCAGTACATACAAATACATATATTCTCCAAAAATATACACACACGTATATACTCTCTAATATGTCTAAACTAGAAATTGCTTAAAAGTAACAATAAATCAGTTCATTAAGTCAAGTACTTCGTAATTAAAATGTTTTTTGTTGTTCAAGCACAAGGCAGCTTAGACCCAATTACGCATAGGCGATAAAGCATCGTTATGACTTTTGGACAGCCTCACCGGATTGTTGGTGGTAAACTTTTGCGATAGGCGCACCGAACAAAAGGTACTACCTTGTCAACCCCGTCGTTTTTGCGGTGACGGATTGCCAGCCGCTGCAAATACATTGAAAGCGATACAAATAGATATAAAGAACCAATGAACCCTTATAAGCTGGCAGCCGTACCGGTGATGATATTTGACTTTCATTGGCGCCTTTAGGATGCACAAAGTACGTGACCGTTAGACATTTACCCTTCACGTTAATCTCGCCGAGTTTCTAGACACGGTTATATGAAAGTATAGAGAGTAAGAAATTTGTATGTATGTAAATAATAAAGATTTACATAAGCTATTACGAGTACTAACCACACAAGTATATCCCTTGGCCTGTAGCAGTTCCGAACTTTTGGTTGATACTTGTATGCGCCAATACTCGCCGATCGAGTAGTAGACAGGCGCGCACCAATCACACCGCTTACCAACGGTCCGCTGCAAAAGCCTACGCGCAGCTGAAAATTGTTGAATGCTTCCTTGTTGATCTCTTCTAGTTTTTGCTTCATAGCAAACGCAAATTCCATCTGGTCACAAACGATGTCTTCCGTTGTTTCGCCGGTCGCGTGTAGATGTGCTGAATTAAGACCGGAAGCAGCCATGTAAGTGGCGCCAATCGTTTTGATTTTCTCGATGGAGTCAAAGCATGGTTTCTCTAAAAATTCATCGAAGTCATCTAAATATTATCTTAATATTAAATTTAAATTTTGAGATGAATCAGATATTTATGTAACATATAAGCCTTTTTGGGGGTTGTACGTAGGTTGCTAAATATATCTCTGGCCTAATAATGTAAATAGGCATATTTATCAACGAAAATGTTTCTTTTTATTTTTTTTTTTTTGTCGATTGCTGTTTTGTTTCGGGCTCATACGCATAGATCCATGATTCGTCACCTGTGACGATCTCATAAACGTCTTTTGAAGCACCGCGATCGTATTTTTTTAGCATTTCTTTACACCAATCCGCACGAGCCTTTTTTTGAGTGATTGCCAAATTGTGCGGGATCCAACGAGAACAAACCTTTTTTACGGTCAGGTGTTCATGCAATATCGATTGTATGCTGGTGGGAGAAATATCTGAAGGTATGTTACGTGACGGTCTTGCATTATCAGTTCACGTACGGCATCGATGTTTTCTGGCACAACGGCTGTTTTTGGAGGACCTTCACGGAATTCGTCTTTGAGCGAGCGTCGGCCACGATTGAATTCGTTGTACCAGTTTTTCACAGTGCTATAGGATGGTGCTTCGTAGCCATAGAAAGATTTTAGTTCATCGATGCACTTCTGTCGTGATAATCCACGTCGAAAGTTGTGAAAAATGATCACACGAAAATGTTCACGAGATGAATTTTTTAATTCCCTGTAAATAAAACAATTCACGATTAAATGACAAAACTTCTGAGTCATGTTATGCTAAAAAATGTCAAACTTTCCAATAGAAATGTCATATTGCACCTGGCTTCACTTAGTGTTGCCCTAGGCCAGAATATATATAGCAGCCCTCGTATGAGAAGGCGTAAATCTCTGCAATCATACATATTTTTTGAAATAGGAAATGCTGAATTATGAGCGTTTGGAGCGCACCTATGAGAGCTGCCTCGCCTCGATGTCAAAAAAGTGCTTAGCGACTTTAACGCCAGAGTGGCCAAAGAACGTATCATTGGCGCAATGGTCGGTAAATTAAGCCTACATGATGAAGCATCCCCACACTAGGCTGATTGACTTTTCCAGGGCCCGAATTATGATTATTTGTAGCTTGTGGTTGTCTCCGGAACGAGAAGCCACCAAACAGATTGATCATTTTGTGATAGACGAAAATCACGTCTCTATTGTTTTTGATATGCGTACGCTCCGAGGTCCTAGATACGCATCCGCCTCAGTGAAACAAAAAAACACGTCAACAAACACAAGGAAGGTTCGACGTCGGAAGCAGCAATCACAACAGACAGCGGAATGCTTTTAATGGCAGTGAAAGCATTACACAGGAGATGATGAATCCTATTCCCCAATCGCTGACGATGAAGCAGATGTTCCATTACCCGACTATGAAGGACTTCGAATAGCAATTACTTGTCTGAACAACAACAAAGCCGTGGAGACCGATGAATTGCCGAACGAGCTATTTATATACGGTGGAGAAGAACTAAAAGGTGCATGCATTAGCTTCTTTGTAAGATATGGTCGGACGAAAGTTTAGAACCTAAGTGTAGTCTTCTCGATCCATAAAAAGGGAGACCCCGCAATCTGCGAAAATTACCATGGGATAAGCCTCTTTAATATCCCATATAAAGTTTTATCGAGCATAGTGTTTGCGAGATTGAAGCCCACCGTCAACAAACCGATTGGACCTTATCAGTATGACTTAGAAAATAAGAGCTGACCAGATGCGCAAAATCTTGGAAAAGACACGTGAAACACACCACCTCTTCGTTGATTTGAAAGCCGCCTTCGACTGCATGAAAGGGAACTGCCGCTATCCCACTTGGTTGGACAAAGAAGTGACAAATGGGCCTGGTGGTGAACGAGGGCAAAACAAAATATCTACTGTCTTGGCTCCCACGTCACTGTTGACAGACGCAACACCGTTGACCAACGCAGATTTACTCTTGCTAACATGTGCCACTTTGGAGTGAGTAAACAATTGAGAAGTAAAGTCCTCTCTCGAAGAACAAAAACCAATATCTAAAAGTCACTCATCATTCCCGTCCTGCTAGTTACGAGTTTTCGAGAGAAAGGTTCTGCGGAGGATTTACCATGCCATTGGCAATGGCGAATATTGCAGTCGATGGAACGATGTAATTCCTAAAAATGGATGAAGTGAAAACTTTTACCCTCAATAAATTTGGTGCAATGGCTGGTTTAGACTTGACTATATTTTCTTGCGAAGTTTGTTGCAATAGTTTTTTGTTACTACCGATGAAATGCGTTCACACGCCGCAGTTATTCATCAACACGTCTCAAAGCCGATACTAATCAGTCATTCTTGTTTGTTGCGCTAGCTTCAAATTCCTTTTTTACACAAAATAAAATTGTATGTGTACCAACATGCGCGTAACATGTAACATGAACGCCTTTCACCGAACATTCGTGGCAAAGAACCGACACATATGTACATATAAACTTGCTAAATATTGAAATTTAACCCACAGGCGCAAGTGTGCGTAAGGTATAAAAGCAAATATTAGAGTACGCACGTACATTTTTGAATGGGATTTCCGGTGTCCATTCCGTGGTCGGTTCATCCTCAATAATTAATGCTTTCGAGTCGATGGTGCTTGCCTGCGAACTCGCTGTTGTGCCGTTCATTTTTAGCGGTGGCTGATCGACCACTGTGATGTGCGCAATCACCGTAGTCGGCGACGCGACAGTCGATAAGCTAGTTGAATCTGCAGCACCGCCGCTGCCCGCACCGTTGCTGCTAGCTTCATTTATGCCATCACTTGCACGTCCACCGTTACCCAAAGCTACACCTTCCATCAACTTTTGAGAGTGGTGTGGCGGTAGATGTGCCAGTTATTGTTTTTGTTGGACTTCAACGCCAGCTGCCGTCGGTATGGATTTGGAGCCTATGCTGGCTTGTGTTGTAAAGGCGGTTGGGGTGCTGGTATCTCTGCCACCGGTCCCCGTGCTAATGGTGTTGACTAAATGTTGACTGCAACACGTGCCAAAGCGACGTTTCGGCCTGCAAGTGCCATAAACATAAGCAAAACCAAATAGAATGAATAAACAATGTGTGTGCAAATCTAAAGTTAATTACTCGTTCTAGTTAAAGCATAAACATTTGAGGTAAATATCTTCATATTTATTTGTTTGTATGTGTGAAGTTATTTAAAATTTAGTGCGTAGCTTTGCGGCACTTCATTTAATTGTTTATTTATGAATTTCACCTTCTGCTTCAATCACTTACTGTAACGGTTCGGTGCGCTTGATTAGATATGTTTTGATGTTCATCAGTTTCAAGTGATTGTCACGGCTACCGCCGTTGCCCGGCTCCACTTCGTAGGCCTTGTTGAGGCATTTCATTGTGGCCACGGAGATGTGCACACGCCTGTAACGGTAATTATTAACACGTGCGGAAAGTTGTCTTGCTAAGTCGCCGAAGGATAATAAATATAATCGATTGATTTGATTGTAATGAGAAATGTACATATATACGAATATAAGAAAAAACGTAAAACATATAATTCATTATGTTATGCTGGGGTGGAAAAATATATGTAAAGCTATACATACATATATATATTCTTAAACATACTAGTTAAAGCTACTGCTTTATTAGCTAATGCAGGTAAAAGTTAATTTAAGTTAGAGACGTTGACTGACGTTCGCATGTCTGTCAAAAAGTTAAAACTTAAGGTCGTTACATGAAAAAATTTTAATTAAACGAATAAGTCGTCACAAACTATTTATATTTGCAAATGGGAATAAATTTGAAAGTCTTGTGTGATAAACTGTTCGGATTTCAAACTGACAATGATTTTAATTTGGAAAGAACCCATGGTGCGCCCTTAAGTATATACTCAATAACTCTATTTGGAATATAAGTATGTATATTAACGCCCTATATACTCAAAAAAAAACCTTTGTCTAGGGCTGGTTTGTTTAAACTGTGCACATATGTTAATCGAATTAATAAATTTTTTTCCTAGATTGGTACAACCTTTTTTGAATTTTGTGTGAAGTAATCTGATCTTCTTTTTCATCCATCCCTGGGAGGGATGATTCGCCAAATTCTACAAGTCACGCTCCATCCCCGTCCTGCCAAATGATGCAGAGACATGGACGATGACAACATCGGATGAGTCGGCGTTACAAGTCTTCGGAAGAAAAATTCTGCGGAAGATGTATAGCCTTTGGACATTGGCAATGGCAAATACCGCAGTCGATGGAACGATGAGCTATACAAAATATACGTCCACATTGACATAATATAGCAAATTAAGAGACAGGGGCTACGCTAGCTAGGTCATATCGTCCGAATGGATGAAAGACTTCCAGTTCTGAGAGTATGCGACGCAGTACCCGTCCGGGGAAGCAGAGTAGGAGGAAGATCTCCACTCTGTTGGAAAGATCAGGTGTAGAAGAACCTGACTACACTTGAAATAAGAAGAAAGACTGGCGTGCTGTTCTAAACACGGCTATAACTGCGTAAGCGATGTCTACACCAATAAAGAAGAAGAAGATGCGATCTTCATATGTCATTTAGTGTACGTTTGGCAGCTAATTGTTTACGGCGCGAAAAATTTGTCTTGCGATTATTTATGCAAAGTGAGAGGATTCCTATGTTGGAATGTAACGACACAGTCAGGTCTTTTGATACGAGTCTAGCGTTGACACGCTTCATACCCATAACTATATCCAAAATGATTGAGTTCATGCATCGACAGAGATTCAATGAGTTCGTAAACTGTCTCCTTAATGCTAGCTTTAGCTTTTAAACTCGATGTGCAAATATGAATCGAAAATCAATTCGAGTAGTTGTAGGTAAGTTTAGGGAAAATATATCTAATTAAATTTCTAAGAGCAAAGTCAAAAAGATTCATAGAAAATTCCCCATAAATTCCATTGCTGACATCCTAAGCCTCACAGCGCCTGGATGCTGCAAATGTCAGCTTGGTTAAATAGGGTTCCAGAAACATGTCGTTCTATGGGGAACCACAACTGGCTGACCTGAAAACCTCTAGGCGGAGGGTAACTTTAAAAAGATATAATCTCGTAAAAGCTAAAAGTAAGTGGTCAGCGTGTGGCATTATAATTTTTATGTAATTTTTTCATGAATATCCTTTCGGAGCGCTATGCAAATTTTGATTAATTTTCGGAGATTTGTAAATATGTGCATATTATAGTATTGATTGTTTTTCTGTAGTAAATAGTAGAAACCAAAATCGTTTTTAGAGTAATTTTATATGAGTGCTCCGAAAGCTTTTCGCTTACACTTTTTCCTGCCATTTGGAACACAAATCTTGGAAATTTAATACTCACCCGGGAATAGCGCCAGATTCCATGTGATCTGCAATAATAACCTCGTTCGACCACACTTCAAAATGCCATGTTTTATTGCCCAACACGCCACACATCACCGAGCCACTATAAATGCCGATGCGCATATTCAAATCGACCTGTGTGAGAGTTCGAACAAAAACAAATTGTTACTGTAAGGCAAATACGATATTTGTATTTTATGTGCATAAAAAAATATTTTCACATATTTTAGAATGTACTGTATAAACGCACATGAAATGCAAATATTTTTACTGCAGTAATTTTGGAAAATAACTTCATTTTTTCGCGGGTCTCAAAGAGCTAGTTCCGTTTTGAAAAAAGGGCGTTAAAAATATTTAATTATAAGTCACAGAAGTGATATTTACGACGGAAGTAATTAACTTTCTGTAACTGAGGGATTTAGATTGAAAAGAGGCAATTTGCAGTTTTACGAAAAACGCTTCACACACTGAAATTAATGTTCACATTTTGACTTTAAATGATAATATCATACACTTTTGCTTAGTTAAAAGATTTTTTTATTGTAAAACAACATAACCAACTTATATTAATCCTTTTGAAAATTATTTTTTCTACCTAAAGAAAAAAGTGGCTCACTGAACTCTGCCATACTAGCAGAGTGGGTTAAGATTCAGTTGCAATATTACATATCAAAGTTGATGCAATCCATCAAAAACCGCCTCCAACTTAAAGTGAATTCTAAGGGCAGTCATACTAAATATTAAAATAAGCCATACATCAGTTATTATAGTAATTGATTTTAAAATTTAAATATATACAGACTAAAATTTTTTTTTTATTTTTTTGTTGCTATTAACTATATAAATTTAAGGGGTTTCATGGGTTTACGGGTATAGAAAAAATCGATTTTTATTGTCTTATTAAATTCGACAACACCTTCAGAAAATTGTCCTAAATTTTCAAGTTGATCCGAGTAATAGTTTTGGATATACAGCTTTGAGAACTTTAGTGATCGAGGCTAGCTTTTATTGTCACTCAGAACTTTAAATGCATTTTTCTCGAAACTGTGTTTTTGGAGACGGTTGGCAAGATTTTTCGAGAACTACTCAACTAATCTACATGAAATTTTACACAGATCTTTGAGATGACTTGGACGAAGGATTTCTTTTCGATTACAACTATTTGAAAAAAAAATGTTTCACTGAATTTTAATTTGTAAAAATGTCTTCAAAAATCCAATTTTCAGCTTTTTTCCTTCGTTCAAGTTCTAAGTTAAGTTTTTAACTAAAACACGTATGTACATATTTGTCGGAATAAAGTTGTCTTCTATAGCCATTGTTGTAGCGCAGCGAGTTCGGCTGCACACTATTAAGCAGGGATAATGGGATGCCTAACATTTTCCATTATGGCCACATAGAACAAAATAAGAATTTTTGGGCATTTAAATTAAAACACCCAACGTTTATTACGATTGCAAATTATTATATATTGGACTTTTAATATATGACGAAACTACTTAACTCCTTTTTTATGATTTTATGGTATATTAAAACAACTGACTTTTGATCTTTCAATACTTAATAAGGTGAATTGAGCCTGTTAGTTCCCAATTATTAAAAGTTTTTAATCATTTGTAATTGAAAATTTATTCTATTATGCATCAAATTACAAAACATTTTATGAAATATATTTAAATTTCGCATTTTCCTAGATTTTCATTGTTTTGAATTTTTATTAGCGATCTTGAACAGCGGCAACAAATTCCTCCCTTCACATATATTTTTGGTATAATTTGAATCTGGCCGTTCCAGTCATTCCAATTACAAAACGTCAAAACCTACCCAATCCAGTCAACTGTCAAAGGTGAGCGGTTCTCACATTTCCAGTGACAGGAGAGTTGGGGATCTCTTTATCTCTGCTATTAAGTTCCATACGCAACTGATTCTGCATCGTTTTCTTCTTTTTGTGCTTACCACCGAACCACACTCGACAATAGTGACGCCACGTTGTCGCCTCGCTAAAACGGTACTTCTTGAAGTGACAACATGCAGACAACCAATCACAGCACAATCAATGTCTGATGCAATAATAAGGAACTTAAGTCTTCTAATGAAATTCCCGAAACTGTATACCCATACACTCATACACGCACACCAACATCCACACACTATTAGTTTGCGCCGACATATTTTTTAATGTTAGATGATCTTTTAAGGAGTTATCCTGCCAACGGGTCGCATATTTTTTTTTGAGGGGTCACCGGGAATGGCGTCGCAATGGCCTAATTTGAAATATTTTATCCAAAAATTTCAGAATTTTTTTATTAATAGTGTATGTGTGTAACAGTAACAAATTCCAGTAGAATATTTATTTTTTATATTAGAAAAAAATTATTGAAAAAAGACTGTTTTTTACCCGCAAAAACCCATGTAACCCCTCAAATTGATTTGGAATAAAAAGTTGTTTTAAACATAACAAAGGAATATATTTCATTTAACTGATACTTCAAATAAAAGTTCAACTTTTCAATTAGGTGGGTAATGTGTTTCCGGACAACTGTTAGTAATAATTTCGAAAACAGCACAAAATTGTACGTATAAAGGTAGTCCAAGCTGAAAACTTCATCATTTAGATGAAAATATGCTTAAAGATTCATTCAATTAAATATTTGCCTCGGAAGAAAAAGCGATAAGAAACTGTAGCTTTTAGCTGCCACGTAGAAACCACCTCCAAAGAAAAAGAGACAACAGCCTCGGATAAAATACCCAACATTTAATGTCTGCCATTGCAAACAAATTGAGGACTATAATTTAAGGACATGCACCCAGAATGTTCTGTACTTATATTGGAAAGGTATCGTCACATATTGATATTTAGTTGATGTTCTCGTAAGAGTAAAGAATGGCATCACCTAAGAAATGCCGTGTACGGGTCAGGGACGGAGCCGAGTACGTTCTTGTATACTACAGCGGCCCTATAAAGGAGCATAAATACGGCGTGGGATTCGTGGTGTGAAAGAGACTCAGTCGTTCAGTCCTGGCATTCACTTTGGTGCAGAACGCCTGACCACAATCCGTATCACAGCTAAGTCTTTCAACAAAACACTGATTTGCGACAACGACCAAATATGTCTACTATGAGCGCTTGAAGGACACTTATGAGAGTTGCTCCCGCCACGATGTCAAAACTGTGCTTGTCGACTTTAACGCCAGGATGGGCAAATAATGTATATTACACACAATGTTTAACAACTTCAGCTTCCATGGTGAAATATGTTCAAATAGGTTAAGGCTTAACCCGCCGGGGGAAGCAGAGGAAGAGGAAGACCTACACTACGTTGGAAGGATCATGTGGAGAAGGACCTGGCTTTGCTTGGTATATCCAATTGGCGCCACATAGCGAAAAGAGGAAAGGACTGGCGCGAAGAACGGTGTCTACGCCAATTAAGAAGAAGCAGAAGGTTAAGGCTGATCGACTTTGCCTAGGCCCGAAATATGGTTATCTGTAGTACTAGATTACAGAACATTTGGTCAAGCTACTTATCTGCAATCGCTACGGACAGCAAAATGGTTTTCTATTCGATTTGTACTCTTGCCCTCTACTACAATTCATCAGCAGCTTGGTATAAAGGAACTGTGAGACGGAATTTCAAGTTACTTACATGCAAACACCTAAAAAGGGTACTACTGGTTTTCGGAAAAGTCTAAAGAACAGCTGGTACGATGAAGATTGGCTTAAGGCAGTAGAGAAATGACAGACTATCTATCACCCATTGTTGAAATAGACCACAACACGAGCAGGGTGGATAGATACTGAGAATTGAGGAAGGAATCAGGACGCATACGCAGACAATGGTAATGCTTGCAAATTCTACAAAAAGATGTGGTGACTAACAGAAGGTTTCAAGACCAAGGGATACTCTTGTGGTACTCAAAGCGTTTATGGAGGGAACACTCCTTAAGCCTGCTGAACGGCAGTGAATGTGTGATTTTTTCCTTCTATGGTATTGCTGAAATAACACGAGTTGAAGAGCTAAATACAGAAGGTACAATCTTTTATAAGAGTGCACAGCTGCAGGCGGACGCGGATGATATTGACACCATTGGCCTCAAACATAGTTCTGCTTTTTCCTTGCTTGCTGAGTAAGCAAGTGAAAGTAAAGGCTTTGTGGCAGATTGATGGTCTTTTCCACATTGGCAATAGCGAATACCACAGTCGATGGAACGATGAGTTGTACGGGGACATGGTTCAGCGAATGGAGAAGGACCTGGCTTCACTTGGTATCTCCAATTAGCGCCAAAAGGCTAAAAGAAAAAACTACAAAATCCGCGCTATTGTTAACTCGGCTATAACCGCATTAGTGCCGTCTACGTCAGTAAAACCGAGGATAGTTTCCTTAAAATATTTAGATTAAAATCACGTGAATGCTCGAAAGATGTACACAAAATATTGAGATGTATCTTAAGTAGTAAAATTAAAGTTGAACACCAATGATTATTGATGTGACTGTGAAGTCTACTGCGTTTTCAGTACATACTTTCCAAACTCCTTGCTTTAGGTGAGATTTGGTGGTACCTAAATGTTTTGAATAGAAAGTGATAATTACTAACTTAGTTTTATGGGTCTGGGGAGTAATAATTTGCTAAGTGCGGAGAAAACTTTATTGCACTTTCTGATTAAATATAGGTTCAGCAGTATATCATTCATGGCTTGTCTGCTTTATTCAAGAGTCGATTTCTTTTAAATGCTGTAGGTATATCAATGCCAAAAGTTTGAGGTTTTATTTTTTATATCGGTTTCTTATATTCTGCATGTATGTTGAATTCACGTGAGCAGTTTATGTTGTATATCGTTAGATTGTAGGGATGCAAGGCCAGACCCTCGTTGAAACCATACACAATGTTTTACTTTTAAACTGAACTGGAGGGTGCAATAGATTATTCTTTTAAAATGGGTGATAAAGTGGTTGAAGTTGTGGTTGTAGCCCCAGATTTTGGGCTCACGTACACTTGCTAGACAACATAAATCATATGTACATCCAAACATATACAATAATATAGCACACATACACATGAATGAGCAAGTATTTACAGACATATGCATTGAAGAGGATTCGGAAGTACCAGTATTTTTCAAAGCCAATGCAAACACAAAGACCCACGTGCCATAATTTGCAGAAGCAGAAAGCGCTCCGTTAGTTGAGAAGCACAGAGTTCACTACTTTTACAGATTTCATCGATTTTTGTAGGTGTTGTTTACGCTTTCGCGTTGTGTTGCATTCTCACATAATTTAAGCATTAAATTTAATAATTTTTCACCTGCACAAAATCACAATCGTTTGTTGGCCTTTGTGCGCATTGTTGAACCGATGCGTGTGTGTTAGAGTGCATGGTGCATTTTTGTTTGCTGCTGACAGGGCAAAATGCATTCAAAGTGATTTCCATGCAAATGAATTGTCAACATTGACGCCGTTACCTCGAACCTCGAGCCTCGAGCCTCGAATCGCTCGTGTCAGCAGCATACCTATATACATATGTACATATGTACATGCAATCAGCACTCAAACGAATAGGGGTGAAAAGTCACTTATACACACACGAGCACACGTTGTGTGCTCGTATGTTGGTTGTAAATTTTTGGTTTGTTTCGATAGCGACAGTACAAAATCACAATAAAGCCAACTGCCGGTCAATAAAAACACCGTTTCTGCCGCCTCAAAACTGACATTGGTGCTCTTGTGATTTTTATGCCTCCAACAACATACAACATACATACATATGAATATACATAAACTCATAAGCGCCTCTGATATTTCTATGATTTATATAAAGTGAACCTGTAGTATAAAAACTGGGTGGATAGTAGTTCCTATTATTTTTTTTAGTGTATTTCGAAGAAATTATATATCAGATGAACAATTTTATTGAAAATAAAATTCTGCAAAAATATTGATAGGTGACTTTCTACTTTTTTCGGTGTGATTTTAATATTAATTGACAATACACATGTAGGTGCATACATATGTATCTCCTTCATTAATATATCCAGTAACATTTACAGTATATTTCCTCGAAACTTGTTGTCAATATACTACTTTGAACAAAAAAATAGTAAGCAATTTCGAAATTTTGTGTGCGGAATTAAATTTCTGGTACCGAAATGTTCAGAATGTTGGAAAGGGCCTTCGGGGATAGATGTTTGTCGCGAACAAGTGTCTTTGATTGGTACAAATTATCAAAGGCCGTCCAGGAAAGCCATCGACATGAACAGATGATCAACACAGGCAGAATCTTACTGGAATTGTTGAAATATCGGAAGGATCTGTAGAAACCATTTAAAAGATCATTTGGCTCTTAGATCTTATCTTAGATCTTAGATCTTAATCTTACTGGAATTGTTGAAATATCGGAAGTATCTGTAGAAACCATTTAAAAGATCATTTGGCTCTTAGAAAAGTGAAAGCACGATTGGGTCCAAACCACTAAATTTTTTTCGTAATACAGCATCGCGTTATAGTGATAGATGAAATTAAATTACTAATATGTGTGTCATTTGTTCCATTCCAGGCTCGTTTCAAGGCATCGAATAGCTCGTTTTTTTATTAGCATGGACCAGTTCAGTGTTAATCTGCCTGTTGGCAATTTCCCATAAGTTTTCTATCGGGTTTACGTCAAGAGACTGTGCGGGTCATCTAATAACATAAACCTGTTTTTCCAAAAATGAATCCTTCACCACTTTGGACATGTGTTTGGAGTCATTGTCATGTCGCGGCACTTTTTTGAATAGCGTGGGATAACATTTGGGTTTGCAGTATATTTTTATATTGGAACCTATTCATGTTCCCTTCTATTTTGTAAATATGTCCTACTGCCTGACCAGGAAAGTATCCCCACACCATTACATTACCCCCACCATGCTTATTGCACCCTGTACCCTGTATTTGATAGTCTTCGTACACGTATCATTCCATCTGAGTTGTGCAAATTAAATTTGGACTCATTTGGAAACAATATTAACTTCCATTGCTCTACATACTTATTGATATACAGTTTCGAAAATTTCCTATATGATATGCATAGACATGGTTGGCAATAATTTAGGAGATATTTTAAACGATTAACTTCATCGAAAATTTATAAGAGGCGATTTTGTAATTATGGAAGTAGGCATGTGTTTGGTTCGATTTCGCCTATTTTCATAATGTGTTTAAATGAGTTAAGGATCCACCCCCTCTACTCGGTAAAACTGGCGCATCCTAATGCAATATCGCAATTCACCACACCACACCAACACAACTCACCACACCTGTTCCCACTCAACAAAAAGGATGGACAACGGGATGGGACACACAATTCAATCTATACAATTCGCACGTCAACAATTCGAACTGAAGTTCGCCCGCCAACACACATTCGTTTACACACTGCGCCGCGTCGACACCTTTCGCCAGCACCTACAACACTTTTCGTCACAGACTGTTCGAACTTTACATTCGTTTTGAGACATCTGCTTATACGCTGCGCCGCGATAGCACTTCACGCTCCTCGACGGTTATCCAATCACCAATCCTGTGCGCGTTAATGCAAGTCGCCTACGACCCCGTTCGACTCGATCGCCGACACCGGAGAACTATCTTCGTCTTTGGAGCCTCGTCGATATTTAGTTTAATATCTTTATCAAATATTTCATGACTGTTTAAAATATCAATTTATTATTTCAAATAAAATTGTTATACAAGAAAACAAAGTGTATACCGACATATTCTTTTTAACTAAAGCATCTAAATAAAATGTGTATCATTTAAACATAATGTAATATAAAATACCATAACAGTAATAGCAAAATTACCAAGGAACACATCCACACATGTCTTAATTTTTACTCAAATTATTGGTCTAGATTTCGTTTTCGATTGTAGCCGCGCATCTTTGATGGCCTTTATCATATCCAGTCCATTCTCCACACTGCACACCGCATGATCTGGTCGGGTCTTCCAATTGTCGCTCTCGAACGCAAACAGTGATTGTCCTGCGGTTGCGGTCAAATGAAGCGAACACCACAGCGTGTGCATGTAGTTGCAATAATAATAACAACAACACCAATAGCGGACACAGTACGATGCATCAACGTCCAGGGCCAAACCCGAAAAACGTAAAAATTTTGTATTTACATTATTGTCTTATCTTTAGCAATTTGGCTTCATTTTACTACTTGGTCAATTGTTTATTATTGTTGTTGGTGCTGGGCGGATGTTTTTCTTGCTAACTCAGTGAAACCCTGTAACAAATAGAAAGGGATTTTTACAAATAGCTTGATAAGTACACGGCTTAAAACTAAACCGGTATTTTTTTGATATTTGTTATGTACCAATATCTGATTCGGTTAATGATACGTCGAACTACGGAAATATATTACTTCCATATTCGTGCTTTCTGTCAAACCTCATAGAGATTGATGATTAAAAAAAAAACTTCAGGGTTCAGTTGTCGGACTGAATTTAATATATCGCATCTCTTAATAACGTTCGGTGTGAAGAATTTTGAGATTCAACCAAATAAACTACCTTATGAATTTCTTTGTGAACCAGTCGATAAAAACAAGAAAGAAAGATAACGTCAGCAGCACAGAAGCATTTTTTATAACAAGATCTTTATTATGATTTTAATCAATCAGTTTGAATAGAAGCTGTAAGGAATGTGGTGTGACCTAAACAAAATGCCCGAAGAGTGGGGCAACAAGTTATGCCGAATTTCATAAAGATACCTTGACAAATAAAATAAGTTTCTGCACAAGGACTGAAGGTTGATCGTTCAATTTGTATGATAGTTCCATGCCACAGCCATCCGATATCGGGGGTTCCTTCTGGGTTTTACAAACTTGTGTAACCAAATGGTGGATGATGAAGTTAACTATGTTTTCGAGATTGCGGTTAGTGGTTGAGAATGTTGGTATATTTATGGGAAATTTGGCCTCAGAGAAGACGCGTGAGTTTTGTGTTGTCAATCTTTCTAGCTCTTCTAGCTCTTCTAAACAAAATCATAGTTAGTTATTTGATCCGATAACACTAATCACCTTGTCTTTAGCCACAATGCGTTTGTTTTTTTATAGACCCAATTTATTGTGGAGCACTCACATTCGCGCGAGTGTTGAAAATGAAAAACCCCTGTATTGAAGAAGAGTAATTTTTATTTATTATTATCCTTTATTTAACCAATATTTTTGCGCGAAATAATTTTTCGCGCAGAATTGCGGTGGCATCAAATTAATGCCTAATGTGTTAGATCGCTGTAAGTTTGCGCGGGCGGAACGCTGTCGATCGGAGTAGAAGGTGGTGTTGACGCGGCGCTGTGTGACATCAAATATATAAAACGGATGTTGATGTGCGAATTTTGTATAAAGAATGTTAATTGCGTCATGGGTGGTGACATCTTCCTGAGTGTGGTGTGCTGTACTAGAGTGCGCTCGTTTTTCCCGAGTAGAGTTGTATGGTAAGAAGAGGCTTTGCTTATTTAAACAGCGTTACCAGGAAATTAATCAAGGAGGAAAAAATATTTTTTTTTTAGCCGCCATTTAAGTGTCATATTAGGATGTATCAGCGGTCCAAAATTAAAAAACATTGCGCGCCTTCATATTCTCGATTTATTCAACCTTCTTGGATAGTTATGATGATTGCTTTTGCTTGAAGGGAGAAAAGGTATCTTCTCTTTTAAGGGACCGCAAATCATATTGTATTAGAAATGCTCTAAAAAAAGTTGCTCTTATGCGGTGTTCGGATGATTACGTCCTTAATCGAATAAAACTATATATGTAAAGGGTGATCTATTCGAGGTTCCCAAGTTTCTTAAAGGAAAATCATAGAAACTTCAAATTTAATGAGGAATGATTATTATCATTTAAAAGAACATCCCTTGTGATTTATTTTTTAAAGATTATCTCTTTCAAATGTGAGCCCTAGCAACGTCTGAGATGGTCCATCCGTTGAGTCCTTTCGTATGTGTCAGTTTTTTTTTATGACCTTTTAAATTTTTTCCTTATCTTGATGTTTTTTCGCTTAGTTGTAACATTTTAACAAAAACGTAGGTTAACAAAACTCGATATGTCTCAACACATAAAAAAAGGCGAAATTTCAGTACTGATTTTGTTCAAACATACGAGATGTACTTCAACCAAAATGTTATAGTGAACGAAAATTGGGTACCAAATATAGTGGGTAAAATCTAATGGATTGGAAAATAGAAGACCTGAAAGTATGCCATTCGGTATCCCAATGACTTGGACTAATCCTGGCGAAGGTCACAATCCATTGAATTGCTATCCATGTGCGAATAAAGGAGCCGCAAAAAGGATAAGAAAAAAAATTTAAAAGGTCATAAAAAAACTGACACATACGAAAGCCAAACTTTGAGGGTTTTACTGACCTAGACATTATCCATTGGGTATACGTAGAGCTTATTGAATTGGGTTTCGACGGTGGGATCGGTGCCTTTATACATTTCGGCTCGTATTTGATTGTTCACAATGTTCGGAAGTACTGTGTAAAAGAAAATGCAAAGGGGTTAATTTGGTTTTATGCAGTTTTGATCACAATTTTAAATATATTGAGCAAAAAGTACTAATAATTCTTATTCAACACACAAAACCACACAAGTTTAGGTTGAAAGGGAGTTTGTAGACTCATTTGACTTGTTGGCATTGTCCATAGACTTGATCGACTGGGCCATTTCGTGAGATAAC
This sequence comes from Bactrocera tryoni, assembly GCF_016617805.1. Taxonomy (NCBI): domain Eukaryota; kingdom Metazoa; phylum Arthropoda; class Insecta; order Diptera; family Tephritidae; genus Bactrocera; species Bactrocera tryoni. Next base: position 23,063 of record NW_024394116.1, read on the forward strand.
ACCTTCATCAAACTTG
>NW_024394117.1:0-17626 GCF_016617805.1 Bactrocera tryoni
TGCCAACTTCTGTAAATTAAAGAAGGTTAATTAACTTTAATATGAGAAGCTAATGACTTGAAGCAACTTGATACGTATTTCTATATGTGTGTATGCAAGAAAATCGGTTTTATACCTAAATGTAAAATTATGGAATTTTTTGCAAATGCACTGCCGTTATGGCTTCATGGCAACTTGAGTAAGGTGATGAGGGTTAATTACCTTTAATATGTCAAGCTAATGATTTGAAGTAACTTGATATGTGTTTCTAAATGTATATATGCAAAAAAATCGGTTTTACACCTAAATGTAAAGTTATGTTTTTTTTCAAATGCGCTGCCGTTATGGCTTTATGTCAATTTGAGTAAGATGATGAGGATTTATTAACTTTAATATGTGAAGCTTATGATTTGAAACAATTTGTTGTGGATTTCTGAATGTGCCTATGCAAGAAAATCGGTTTTATACCTAAATGTAAAATTCTGGAATTTTTCCAACTGCACTGTCGTTCTGGCTTTATGCCAACTTTTGTAAACTAAAGAAGGTTAATTAACTTTAATATGTGAAGCTAATGATTTGAAACAATTCGTTGTGGATTTCTAAATGCGTATATGCAAGGAATTTGGTTTTATACCTAAATGTAAAATTATAGAAGTTTTTTCACATGCACTGTCCTTATGGCTTCATGTCAAATTGAGTAAGATGAAGAAGGTTAATTAACTTTAATGTGTGAAGCTAATAATTTGTGAATTTGTGAATTAATGTGTGAAGCTAATGATTTGAAGCAATTCGTTGTGGATATTTAATTTCCTGTATTGAAGAAAATCGGTTTTATACCCAAATGTAAAATTATGTTTTTTTTTCAAATGCGCTGCCGTTATGGCTTTATGTCAACTTGAGTAAGATGATGAGGATTAATTAACTTTAGTATGTGAAGCTTATGATTTGAATCAACTCGATATGGATTGTTAAATGCTTAAATGCCAGAAAATCGGTTTTATACCTAAATGTAAAATTGTGGAATTTTTCCAAATGCACTGTCGTTTTGGCTTTATGTCAATTTGAGTAAGATGATGAGGATTTATTAACTTTGATATGTGAAGCTTATGATTTGAAACAATTCGTTGTGGATTTCTAAATGCGGATGTGCAAGGAAATTGGTTTTATACCTAAATGTAAAATTATAGAAGTTTTTTCAAATGCACTGCCGTTATGGCTTTATGTCAAATTGAGTAAGGTGAAGAAGGTTAATTAACTTTAATGTGTGAAGCTAATAATTTGTGAATTTGTGAATTAATGTGTGAAGCTAATGATTTGAAGCAATTCGTTGTGGATATTTAATTTCCTGTATTGAAGAAAATCTGTTTTATACCCAAATGTAAAATTATGGTTTTTTTTCAAATGCACTGCCGTTATGGCTTTATGTCAACTTGAGTAAGATGATGAGGATTAATTAACTTTAGTATGTGAAGCTAATGATTTGAATCAACTCAATATGGATTGTGAAATGCTTAAATGCCAGAAAATCGGTTTTATACCTAAATGTAAAATTCTGGAATTTTTCCAAATGCACTGTCGTTTTGGCTTTATGCCAACTTCTGTAAATTGAAGAAGGTTAATTAACTTTAATATGTGAAGCTAATGATTTGAAGCAACATAATACGTATTTCTAAATGTGTATATGCAAGGAAACCGGTTTTTTATCTAAATGTAAAATTGTCGAATTTTTCCAAACGCAAAGTCGGTAAAGGTAAACTTCATATGTATTTAAAGGTACAAGGTAAACTTCATATGTATTTCTAAATGTGTATATGCAAGAAAATCGGTTTTATAACTTAATGTAAAATAATTGAATTTTTCTCAAATGCACTGCCGTTATGGCCTTATGTCAACTTTAGTAAAATGATGAGGGTTAATTATTTTTAATATGTGAAGCTAATGACTTGATTGATGATTTGAATTAACTCGATATGGATTGCTTAATGCTTAAATGCAAGAAAATCGGTTTTATACCTAAATGTAAAATTATGGAATTTTTCCAAAAACACTGCCGTTATGGCCTTATGTCAACTTTAGTAAAATGATGAGGGTTAATTATTTTTAATATGTGAAGCTAACGACTTGAAGCAATTCGTTGTGGATTTCTTAATGTGTATATGCAAGAAAATCGGTTTTATACCTAAATGTAAAATAATCGAATTTTTTCCAAATGCACTGCCGTTATGGCTTTATGCCAACTTCTGTAAGTTGAAAAAGGTTAATTAAGCAATTGGTATGCAAGGAAATTGGTTTTATACCTAAATGTAAAATTATAGAAGTTTTTTCAAATGCACTGTCGTTATGGCTTTATGTCAAATTGAGTAAAATGAAGAAGGTTAATTAACTTTAATGTGTGAAGCTAATAATTTGTGAATTTGTGAATTAATGTGTGAAGCTAAAGATTTGAAGCAATTCGTTGTGGATATTTAATTTCCTGTATTGAAGAAAATCGGTTTTATACCCAAATGTAAATTTATGGTTTTTTTTCAAATGCGCTGCCGTTATGGCTTTATGTCAACTTGAGTAAGATGATGAGAATTAATTAACTTTAGTATGTGAAGCTAATGATTTGAATCAACTCGATATGGATTGTGAAATGCTTAAATAACAGAAAATCGGTTTTATACCTAAATGTAAAATTGTGGAATTTTTCCAAATGCACTGTCGTTTTGGCTTCATGCCAACTTCTGTAAGTTTAAAAAGGTTAATTAGCTTTAATATGTGAAGCTAATGATTTGGAGCAACTTGATACGTATTTCTAAATGTGTATATGCAAGAAAATCGGATTTATATCTTAATATTAAATTATTGAATTTTTTCCAAATGCAATGCCGTTATGGCTTCATGACAACTTGAGTAAGATGATGAGGGTGAATTGACTTTATTACGTGAAGCGAATGATTTGAAGTAATTCGTGGCGGATTTCTTAATGTGTAAATGCAAGCAAATTGGTTTTATACCTAAATGTAAAATTAAAGAAGCTTTTCCAAATACACTGCCGTTTTGGCTTTATACAAACTTCTGTAAGTTAAAGAAGGTTAGTTAACTTTAGTATGTGAAGCTTATGACTTTAAGCAACTTGATATGTATTTCTAAATGTGTATATGCAAGGAAATCGGTTTTATACCTAAATGTAAAATTATGGACTTTTTTTCAAATGCACTGCCGTTATGGCTTTATGTCCACTCGAGTAAAATGATGAGGGTTAATTAACTTTAATGTATGAAGCTAATGATTTGAAGCATTTCGTTTCGGATTTCTTAATGTGTATATGCAATAAAATTGTTTTATACCTAAATGTAAAATTATAGAATTTTTTCAAATGCACTGCCGTTATGGCTTTATGTCAACTTGAGTAAGATGATGAGGGTTAAATAACTTTAATATGTGAAGCTAGTGACTTTAAGCAATTCGTTGCGTATTTCTAAATCTGTATATGCAATAAATTCGGATTTATACCTAAATGTAAAATTCTGGAATTTTTCCAAATGCACTGCAATTTGGCTTTACGCCAACTTCAGTAAGATGAAGAAGGTAAATTAACTTTATAATTTGAAGTTAATGACTTGAAGCAACTTGAAATGTATTTCTAAATGTGTATATGCAAGAAAATCGGTTTTATACCTTAATGTAAAATAATTGAATTTTTTTCAAATGCACTGCCGTTATGGCTTCATGGCAACTTGAGTAAGATGAAGAGGGTTGATTAACTTTAGTTTGTAAAGCTAATGATTTGAATCAACTCGATATGGATTGCTTAATGCTTAAATGCAAGAAAATCGGTTTTATACCTAAATGTAAAACTATGGAATTTTTCCAAATGCACTGCCGTTATGGCCTTATGTCAACTTTAGTAAAATGATGAGGGTTAATTATTTTTAATATGTGAAGCTAATGACTTAAAGCAATTCGTTGTGGATTTCTTAATGTCTATATGCAAGAAAATTGGTTTTATACCTAAATGTAAAATTATGGAATTTTTTCTAATGATTTGAAGCAACTTCTTATGTATATCTAAATGCGTATATGCAAGAAAATCGGTTTTATACATAAATGTAAAATAATTGAATTTTTTTCAAATGCACTGCCGTTATGGCTTCATGGCAACTTGAGTAAAATGATGGGGGTTAATTAACTTTAATATGTGAAGCTAATGATTTGAAGCAATTCGTGTGGATTTCTTAATATGTATATGCAAGAAAATCGGTTTTATACCTAAGTGTAAAATTATGGATGTTTTTCAATTGCACTGCCGTTATGGCTTCATGTCAACTTAAGTAAGATGATGAGGGTTAATTAACTTTTATATGTGAAGCTTATGATTTCAAGCAACTTGATATGTATTTCGAGATGTGTATATGCAAGAAAATCGGTTTTATACCTAAATGAAAAATTATGGATTTTTATTCAAATGCACTGCCGTTGTGGCTTCATGTCAAATTGAGTAAGATGATGAAGGTTAATTAACTTTAATGTGTGAAGCTAACAATTTGTGCATTTGTGAATTATTGTGTGAAGATATTGATTTCAAGCAACTTGATATGTATTTCTAAATGTGTATATGCAAGAAAATCGTTTTTATACCTAAATGTAAAATTATGTTTTTTTTTCAAATGCACTGCCGTTATGGCTTTATGTCAATTTGAGTAAAATTATGAGGGTTAATTAACTTTAATATGTGGAGCTTATGATTTGAAGTAATTCGTTGTGGATTTCTTAATGTGTATATTCGAGAAAATCGGTTTTATACCTAAATATAAAATTATGGAATTTTTCTAAATGCACTGTCTTTTTGGCTTTATGCCAACTTCTGTAAGTTGAAGAAGGTTCATTAACTTTAATATGTGCAGCTTATGATTTGAAGCATCTTGATATGTATTTCTAAATGTGTATTTGCAATGAAATTGTTTTATACTTAAATGTAAAATTATAGAATTTTTTCAAAATGCACTGCCGTTATGGCTATATGCCAACTTGAGTAAGATGATGAGGGTTAATTAACTTTAGTATGTGAAGCTAACGATTTGAATCAACTCGATATGGATTGTGAAATGCTTAAATGCCAGAAAATCGGTTTTATACCTAAATGTAAAATTATAGAAGTTTTTTCAAATGCACTGTCGTTATGGCTTTATGTCAAATTGAGTAAGATGAAGAAGGTTAATTAACTTTAATGTGTGAAGCTAATAATTTGTGAATTTGTGAATTAATGTGTGAAGCTAATGATTTGAAGCAATTCGTTGTGGATATTTAATTTCCCGTATTGAAGAAAATCGGTTTTATACCCAAATGTAAAATTATGGTTTTTTTTTTAAATGCGCTGCCGTTATGGCTTTATGTCAACTTGAGTAAGATGATGAGGGTTAATTAACTTTAGTATGTGAAGCTAATGATTTGAATCAACTCGATATGGATTGTGAAATGCTTAAATGCCAGAAAATCGGTTTTATACCTAAATGTAAAATTGTGGAATTTTTCCAAATGCACTGTCGTTTTGGCTTTATGCCAACTTCTGTAAGTTTAAAAAGGTTAATTAACTTTAATATGTGAAGCTAATGATTTGGAGCAACTTGATATATATTTCTAAATGTGTATATGCAAAAAAATCGGTTTTATACCTTAATGTAAAATTATTGAATCTTTTCCAAATGCACTGCCGTTATGGCTTCATGACAACTTGAGTAAGATGATGAGGGTTAATTGACTTTAATACGTGAAGCTAATGATTTGAAGTAATTCGTGGCGGATTTCTTAATGTGTAAATGCAAGCAAATTGGTTTTATACCTAAATGTAAAATTATGGACTTTTTTTCAAATGCACTGCCGTTATGGCTTTATGTCCACTCGAGTAAAATGATGAGGGTTAATTAACTTTAATATGTGAAGCTAATGATTTGAAGCAATTCGTGTGGATTTCTTAATATGTATATGCAAGAAAATCGGTTTTATACCTAAGTGTAAAATTATGGATGTTTTTCAATTGCACTGCCGTTATGGCTTCATGTCAACTTAAGTAAGATGATGAGGGTTAGTTAACTTTAATATGTGAAGCTTATGATTTGAAGCAACTTGATATGTATTTCTAGATGTGTATATGCAAGAAAATTGGTTTTATACCTAAATGAAAAATTATGGATTTTTTTTCAAATGCACTGCCGTTGTGGCTTCATGTCAAATTGAGTAAGATGATGAAGGTTAATTAACTTTAATGTGTGAAGCTAACAATTTGTGAATTTGTGAATTAATGTGTGAAGATATTGATTTGAAGCAACTTGATATGTATTTCTAAATGTGTATATGCAAGAAAATCGTTTTTATACCTAAATGTAAAATTATGTTTTTTTTTTTCAAATGCACTGCCGTTATGCCTTTATGTCAATTTGAGTAAGATGATGAGGGTTAATTAACTTTAATATGTGGAGCTTATGATTTGAAGTAATTCGTTGTGGATTTCTTAATGTGTATATTTGAGAAAATCGGTTTTATACCTAAATATAAAATTATGGAATTTTTCTAAATGCACTGTTTTTTTGGCTTTATGCCAACTTCTGTAAGTTGAAGAAGGTTCATTAACTTTAATATGTGCAGCTAATAGTTTGAAGCAACTTGAAATGTATTTCTAAATGTGTATTTGCAATGAAATTGTTTTATACCTACATGTAAAAATATAGAATTTTTTCAAAATGCACTGCCGTTATGGCTATATGCATACTTGAGTAAGATGATGAGGGTTAATTAACTTTAATATGTGAAGCTAATGATTTTAAGCAGTACGTTGTGGATTTCTAAATGTGTATATGCAAGAAAATTGGTTTTATACCTAAATGTAAAATTATGGGATTTTTCTAAATGCACTGTCTTTTTGGCTTTATGCCAACTTCAAGTTGAAGAAGGTTCATTAACTTTAATATGTGCAGCTTATGATTTGAAGCATTTTGATATGTATTTCTAAATGTGTATTTGCAATGAAATTGTTTTAAACTTAGATGTAAAATTATGTTTTTTTTTTTCAAAATGCACTGCCGTTATGGCTATATGCCAACTTGAGTAAGATGATGAGGGTTAATTAACTTTAATATGTAAAGCTTATGATTTTAAGCAATTCGTTGTGGATTTTTAAATGTGTATATGCAAGAAAATCGGTTTTATACCCAAATGTAAAATTCTGAAATTTTTCCAAATGCACTGTCGTTTTGGCTTTATTCCAACTTGTGTAAGTTGAAGAAGGTTAATTTAGTTTAATATGTGAAGGTTATGATTTGAAGCAACTTGATATGTATTTCTAAATGTGTATATGCAGGAAAATCGTTTTTATACCTAAATGTAAAATTATGGTTTTTTTTCAAATGCACTGCCGTTATGGCTTTATGTCAACTTGAGTAAGATAATGAGGATTAATTAACTTTAGTATGTGAAGCTAATGATTTGAAACAATTCGTTGTGGATTTCTTAATGAGTATAAGTAAGAAAATCGGTTTTATACCTAAATGTAAAATTCTGGAATTTTTCCAAATGCACTGTCGTTTTGGCTTTATGCCAACTTCTGTAAATTGAAGAGGTTAATTAACTTTCATATGTGAAGCTAATGATTTGAAGCAATTCGTTGTAGATTTCTAAATGCGTATATGCAAGGAAATTGGTTTTATACCTAAATGTAAAACTATAGAAGTTTTTTCAAATGCACTCCGTTATGGCCTTATGTCAAATTGAGTAAGATGAAGAAAGTTAATTAACTTTAATGTGTGAGGCTAATAATTTGTGAATTTGTGAATTAATGTGTGAAGCTAATGATTTGAGGCAATTCGTTGTGGACATTTAATTTCCCGTATTGAAGAAAATCGGTTTTATACCGAAATGTAAAATTATGGTTTTTTTTTCAAATACACTGCCGTTATGGCTTTATGTCAACTTGAGTCAGATTATGAGGATTAATTAACCTTAGTATGTGAAGCTAATGATTTGAATAAACTCGATATGGATTGTAAATTGATTAAATGCCAGAAAATCGGTTTTTTACCTAAATGTAAAAATGTGGAATTTTTCCAAATGCACTGCCGTTTTGGCTTTATGCCAACTTTTGTAAATTGAAGAAGGTTAATTAACTTTACTATGTGAAGCTAATGATTTGAAGCAACTGATACGTATTTCTAAATGTGTATATGCAAGAAAATCGGTTTTATACCTAAATATAAAATTGTCGAATTTTTCCAAATGCACTGTCGTCTTGGCTTAATGCCAACTTCCGTAAGTTTAAAAAGGTTAATTAACTTTAATATGTGATGCCAATGATTTGAAACAACTTGATATGTATTTCTAAATGTGTATATGCAAGAAAATCGGTTTTATACCTTAATGTAAAATAATTGAATTTTTTCCAAATGCACTGCCGTTATGGCTTCATGACAATTTGAGTAAGATGATGAGGGTTAATTGACTTTAATACGTGAAGCTAATGATTTGAAGCAATTCGTGGTGGATTTCTTAATGTGTAAATGCAAGCAAATCGGTTTTATACCTAAAGGTAAAATTATGGACTTTTTTTCAAATGCACTGCCGTTATTGCTTTATGTCCACTCGAGTAAAATGATGAGGGTTAATAAACTTTAATGTGTGAAGCTAATGATTTGAAGCAATTCGTTGTGGATTTCTTAATGTGTATATGCAAAAAAAATCGGTTTTATTCCCAAATATAAAATTTTGGAATTTTTTCAAATGCACTGCCTTTATGGCTTTATGTCAACTTGAGTAAGATGATGAGGGTTAATTAACTTTAATATGTGAAGCTAGTTACTTTAAGCAATTCGTTGCGTATTTCTAAATCTGTATATGCAAGAAATTCGGATTTATACCTAAATGTAAAATTCTGGAATTTTTCCAAATGCACTGCAGTTTTGGCTTTATGCCAACTTCAGTAAGATGAAGAAGGTAAATTAACTTTATAATTTGAAGTTAATGATTTGAAGCAACTTCATTAGTATTTCTATATGTGTTTATGCAAGAAAATCGGTTTTATACCTTAATGTAAAATAATTGATTTTTTCTCAAATGCACTGCCGTTATGGCTTCATGGCAACTTGAGTAAGATGAAGAGGGTTGATTAACTTTAGTTTGTAAAGCTAATGATTTGAATCAACACGATATGGATTGCTTAATGCTTAAATGCAAGAAAATCGGTTTTATACCTAAATGTAAAATTATGTTTTTTTTTTTCCAAATGCACTGCCGTTATGGCCTTATGTCAACTTTAGTAAAATGATGAGGTTTAATTATTTTTAATATGTGAAGCTAATGACTTGAAGCAATTCGTTGTGGATTTCTTAATGTGTATATGCAACAAAATCGGTTTTATTCCTAGATGTAAAATTAGGCAATTTTTTCTAATGATTTGAAGCAACTTCTTATGTATTTCTAAATGCGTATATGTTTTATACCTAAATGCAAAATTATGGAATTTTTCCTAAATGCACTGCCGTTATGGCTTTATGTCAACTTAAGTAAGATGATGAGGGTTAATTAACTTTAATATGTGAAGCTTATGATTTTAAGCAATTCGTTGTGGATTTTTAAATGTGTATATGCAAGAAAATCGGTTTTATACCTAAATGTAAAGTTCTGAAATTTTTCCAAATGCACTGTCGTTTTGGCTTTATGCCAACTTGTGTAAGTTGAAGAAGGTTAATTTAGTTTAATATGTGAAGGTTATGATTTGAACCAACTTGATATGTATTTCTAAATGTGTATATGCAAGAAAATCGGTTTTATACCTAAATGTAAAATTATGGATGTTTTTCAATTGCACTGCCGTTATGGCTTCATGTCAACTTAAGAAAGATGATAAGGGTTAATTAACTTTAATATGTGAAGCTTATGATTTAAAGCATCTTGATTTGTATTTCTAAATGTGTATATGCAAGAGAATCGGTTTTATACCTAAATGTAAAATTATGGATTTTTTTTCAATTGCACTGCCGTTATGGCTTCATGTCAAATTGAGTAAGATGATGAAGGTTAATTAACTTTAATGTGTAAAGCGAATAATTTGTGAATTTGTGAATTAATGTGTGAAGCTATTGATTTAAGTAACTTATTATGTATTTCTAATTGTGTATATGCAAGAAAATCGGTTTTATACCTAAATGTAAAATTATGGAATTTTTCTAAATGCACTGTCTTTTTGGCTTTATGCCAACTTCTGTAAGTTGAAGAAGGTTCATTAACTTTAATATGTGCAGTTAATGATTTGAAGCAACTTGAAATGTATTTCTAAAAGTGTATTTGCAATGAAATTGTTTTATACCTAAACGTAAAATTATAGAATTTTTTCAAAATGCACTGCCGTTATGGCTATATGCCAACTTGAGTAAGATGACGAGGGTTAATTAACTTTAATATGTGAAGCTTATGATTTTAAGCAATTCGTTGTGGATTTTTAAATGTGTATATGCAAGAAAATCGGTTTTATACCTAAATGTAAAATTCTGAAATTTTTCCAAATGCACTGTCGTTTTGGTTTTATGCCAACTTGTGTAAGTTGAAGAAGGTTAATTTAGTTTAATATGTGAAGGTTATGATTTGAACCAACTAGATATGTATTTCTAAATGTGTATATGCAAGAAAACCGGTTTTATACCTAAATGTAAAATTCTGGAATTTTTTCCAAATGCACTGCCGTTATGGCTTTATGTCAACTTGAGTAAGATGATGAGGGTGAATTAACTTTAATACGTGAAGCTAATGATTTTTAACAATTCGTTGTGGATTTCTTAATGAGTATAAGCAAGAAAATCGGTTTTATACCTAAATGTAAAATTCTGGAATTTTTCCAAATGCACTGTCGTTTTGGCTTTATGTCAACTTCTGTAAATTGAAGAAGGTTAATTAATTTTAATATGTGAAGCTAATGATTTGAAGCAATTCGTTGTGGATTTCTAAATGCGTATATGCAAGGAAATTTGTTTTATACCTAAATGTAAAATTATAGAAGTTTTTTCAAATGCACTGCCGTTATGGCTTTATGTCAAATTGAGTAAGATGATGAGTGTTAATTAACTTTAATATGTAAAGCTGAATTTTTTCCAAATGCACTGCCGTTATGGCTTCATTGCAAATTGAGTAAGATGATGAGTGTTAATTATCTTTAATATGTGAAGCTTATGATTTGAAGCAACTTGATATGTATTTCTAAATGTGTATGTGCAAGAAAACCGGTTTTATACCTAAATGTTAAATTATCGATTTGTTTTCCAAAAGCACTGCCGTTATGGCTTTATGCAACTTGAGTAAGATGATGAGGGTTAATTAACTTTAATATGTGAAGCTAATGATTTTAAGCAATTCGTTGTGGATTTTTAAATGTTTATATGCAAGAAAATCGGTTTTATACCCAAATGTAAAATTCTGGAATTTTTCCAAATGCACTGCCGTTATGGCTTTGTGTCCACTTGAGTAAGCTGAAGAATGTTAATTAACTTTATAATGTGAAGGCTATGATTTGAAGCAACTTGATATGTATTTCTAAATGTTATATGCAAGAAAATCGGTTTTATACCTAAATATAAAATTCTGAAATTTTTCCAAATGCACTGTCGTTTTGGCTTTATGCCAACTTCTGTAAATTGAAGAAGGTTAATTAACTTTAATATGTGAAGCTAATGATTTGAAGCAATTCGTTGTGGATTTCTAAATGCGTATATGTAAGGAAATTGGTTTTGTACCGAAATGTAAAATTATAGAAGTTTTTTCAAATGCACTGCCGTTATGGCTTTATGTCAAATTGAGTAAACTGATGAAGGTTAATTAACTTTAATGTGTAAAGCTAATAATTTGTGAATTAATGTGTGAAGCTAATGATTTGAAGCAATTCGTTGTGGATTTTTAATTGCCTATATTGAAGAAAATCGGTTTTATACCCAAATGTAAAATTATGGTTTTTTTTTCAAATGCACTGCCGTTATGGCTTTATGTCAACTTTAGTAAGATGATGAGGGTTAAGTAACTTTAATATGTGAAGCTTATGATTTGAAGCAACTTGATATGTATTTCTAAATGTGTATGTGCAAGAAAATCGGTTTTATACCTAAATGTTAAATTATCGAATTGTTTTCCAAAAGCACTGTCGTTATGGCCTTATGCCGCTTCTGTAAAATGAACAAGGTTAGTTAACTTTAAAATGTGAAGCTTATGACTCGACGCAACTTGATATGCATTTCTAGATGTGTATATGCAATAGAATCGGTTTTATACCTAAACGTAAAGTTATTGAATTTTTTCCAAATGCACTGCCGTTATGGCTTCATTGCAAGTTGAGAAAGATGATGAGTGTTAATTAACTTTAATATGTAAAGCTAATGATTTGAAGCAACTTTATATGTATTTCTAAATGAGTATAGACAAGAAAATCGATTTTATACCTAAATGTAAAATTATGGATTTTTTTTCCAAATGCACTGGCTTTATGCCAACTTCTGTAAGTTGAAGAAGGTTAACTAACTTAAATATGTGAAGCTTATGATTTGAAGCAACTTGATATGTATTTCTATATATGTATTTGCAAGAAAATCGGTTTTATACCTAAATGTAAAATTATGGAATTTTTTCCAAATGCACTGCCGTTATGGCTATATGCCAACTTGAGTAAGATGATGAGGGTTAATTAACTTTAATATGTGAAGCTAATGATTTGAAGCAACTTGATATGTATTTGTAAATGTGTATATGCAAGAAAATCGGTTTTTTACCTAAATGTAAAATTATGGTTTTTTTTCTTTCAAATGCACTGCCGTTGTTGCTTTATGTCAACTTGAGTAAGATGATGAGGGCTAATTATCTTTAATATGTGAAACTTATGATTTAAAAAAATTCGTTGTGGATTTCTTAAGGTGTATACGCAAGAATATCTGTTTTATACCTAAATGTAAAATTCTGGAATTTTTCCAAATGCACTGTCGTTTTGGCTTTATGCCAACCTCTCTAAATTGAAGAAGGTTAATTAACTTTAATATGTGAAGCTAATGATTTGAAGCAACTTTATATGTATTTCTTAATGTGTATATGCGAGAAAATCGGTTTTATACCTAAATGTAAAATTCTGGAATTTTTCCAAATGCACTGTCGTTTTGGCTTTATGCTAACTTTTGTAAGTTGAAGAAGGTTAATTAACTTTAATATGTTAAGCTCATGACTTGAAGCAACTTGATATGTATTTCTATATGTGTATATGCAAGAAAATCGGTTTTATACCTAAATGTAAAATTATTGAATTTTTTCCAAATGCACTGCCGTTATGGCTTAATGGCAACTTGAGTAGGATGATGAGGGTTAATTTACCTTAGTATGTAATGCTAATGATTTGAAGCAACTTGATATGTATTTCTAAATGTTTGTATGCAAGAAAATCGGTTTTCTACCTAAATGTAAAATTATGTTTTTTTTTTCAAATGCGCTGCCGTTATGGCTTTATGTCAGCTTGAGTAAGATGATGAGGACTAATTATTTTTAGTATGTGAAGCTTATGATTAAAAAAAATTCGTTGTGGATTTCTTAAGGTGTATACGCAAGAATATCTGTTTTATACCTAAATGTAAAATTCTGGAATTTTTCCAAATGCACTGTCGTTTTGGCTTTATGCCAACCTCTCTAAATTGAAGAAGGTTAATTAACTTTAATATGTGAAGCTAATGATTTGAAGTAACTTGATATGAATTTCTAAATGTGTATATGCAAGAAAATCGGTTTTATACCTAAATGTATAGTTATGGACTTTTTCCAAATTCACTGCCTTTATGGCTTTATGTCAATTTGACCAAGATAACGAGGGTTAATTAACTTTAATATGTGAAGCTAATGATTTAAGCAATTCGTTATGGATTTCTAAATGTGTGTATGCACGAAATACGGCTTTATACCCAAATGTAAATTTCTGTAATTTTTCAAAAGGCTCTGTCGTTTTGGCTTTATGCACACTTCTGTAAGTTGAAGAAGGTTAATTAACTTTAATATGTTAAGCTCATGACTTGAAGCAACTTGATATGTATTTCTAAATGAGTATATGCAAGAAAATCAGTTTTATACCTAAATGTAAAATTATTGAATTTTTTCCAAATGCACTGCCGTTATAGCTTGAGTAAGATGATGAGGGTTAATTAACTTTAATATGTAAAGCTAATGATTTGAAGCAACTTGATATGTATTTCTAAATGCTTATATGCAAGAAAATCGGTTTTATACCTAAATGTAAATTTAAGTTTTTTTTTCAAATGCGCTGGCGTTATGGCTTTATGTCATTTTGAGTAAGATGATGAGGGTTAATTAACTTTAGTATGTGAAGCTTATGATTTGAAACAATTCGTTGAGTATTTCTTAATGAGTATAAGCAAGAAAATCGGTTTTATACCTAAATGTAAAATTCTGGAATTTTTCCAAATGCACTGTCGTTTTGGCTTTATGCCAACTTCTGTAAATTGAAGAAGGTTAATTAACCTTAATATGTGAAGCTAATGATTTGAAGCAATTCGTCGTGGATTTCTAAATGCGTATATGCAAGGAAATTGGCTATAGACCTAAATGTAAAATTATAGAAGTTTTTTCAAATGCGCTGGCGTTATGGCTTTATGTCATTTTGAGTAAGATGATGAGGACTAATTAACTTTAGTATGTGAAGCTTATGATTTAAAAAAATTCGTTGTGGATTTCTTAAGGTGTATACGCAAGAATATCTGTTTTATACCTAAATGTAAAATTCTGGAATTTTTCCAAATGCACTGTCGTTTTGGCTTTATGCCAACTTCTGTAAATTGAAGAAGGTTAATTAACTTTAATATGTGAAGCTAATGATTTGAAGCAACCAGATACGTTTTTCTAAATGTGTTTATGCAAGGAAATCGGTTTTATACCTAAATGTTAAATTGTCGAATTTTTCCAAATGCACTGTCGTCTTGGCTTAATACCAACTTCTGTAAGTTTAAAAAGGTTAATTAACTTTAATATGTGAAGCTAATGAGTTGAAGCAACTTGATATGTATTTCTAAATGTGTATATGCAAGAAAATCGGTTTTATACCTTAATGTAAAATAATTGAATTTTTTCCAAATGCACTGCCGTTATGGCTTCATGACAACTTGAGTAAGATGATGAGGGTTAATTGACTTTAATACCTGAAGCTTATGATTTGAAGCAATTCGTGGTAGATTGTAAATGCAAGCAAATTGGTTTTATACCTTAATGTAAAATTATAGAAGCTTTTCCAAATGCACTGCCGTTTGGCTTTATACCAACTTCTGTAAGTTGAAGAAGGTTAGTTAACTTTAATATGTGAAGCGTATGACTTTAAGCAACTTTATATGTATTTCTAAATGTGTATAGGCAAGGAAATCGGTTTTATACTTAAATGTAAAATTATGGAATTTTTTTCAAATGCACTGCCGTTATGGCTATATGCCAACTTGAGTAAGATGATGAGGGTTAATTAACTTTAATATGTGAAGCTAATGATTTGAAGCAACTTGATATGTATTTGTAAATGTGTATATGCAAGAAAATCGGTTTTTTACCTAAATGTAAAATTATGGTTTTTTTTCTTTCAAATGCACTGCCGTTGTTGCTTTATGTCAACTTGAGTAAGATGATGAGGGTTAATTATCTTTAATATGTGAAACTTATGATTTTAAGCAATTCGTTGTGGATTTCCTAATGTGTATATGCGAGAAAATCGGTTTTATACCTAAATGTAAAATTCTGGAATTTTTCCAAATGCACTGTCGTTTTGGCTTTATGCTAACTTTTGTAAGTTGAAGAAGGTTAATTAACTTTAATTTGTTAAGCTCATGACTTGAAGCAACTTGATATGTATTTCTATATGTGTATATGCAAGAAAATCGGTTTTATACCTAAATGTAAAATTATTGAATTTTTTCCAAATGCACTGCCGTTATGGCTTAATGGCAACTTGAGTAGGATGATGAGGGTTAATTAACTTTAATGTGTGAAGCTAATACTTTGTGAATTATTGTGTGAAGCTAATGATTTGAAGCAATTCGTTGTGGATTTTTAATTTCCTGTATTGAAGAAAATCGGTTTCATACCCAAATGTAAAATTATGGTTTTTTTTCAAATGCACTGCAGTTATGGCTTTATGTCAACTTGAGTAAGATGATGAGGATTAATTAACTTTAGTTTGCGAAGCTAATGATTTGAATCAACTCGATATGGATTGTTAAATGCTTAAATGCCAGAAAATCGGTTTTATACCTAACTGTAAAATTGTGGAATTTTTCCAAATGCACTGTCGTTTTGGCTTTATGTCAATTTGAGTAAGATGATGAGGATTTATTAAATTTAATATGTGAAGCTTATGATTTTAAACAATTCGTTGTGGATTTCTAAATGCGTATATGCAAGAAAATTGGTTTTATACCTAAATGTAAAATTATAGAATTTTTTCAAATGCACTGCCGTTATGGCCTTATGTCAAATTGAGTAAGATGAAGGAGGTTAACTAAATTTAATGTGTGAAGCTTATAATTTGTGAATTTGTGAATTAATGTGTGAAGCTAATGATTTGAAGCAATTCGTTGTGGATATTTAATTTCCTGTATTGAAGAAAATCGGTTTTATACCCAAATGTAAAATTCTGGAATTTTTCCAAATGCACTGCCGTTATGGCTTTATGTCAACTTGAGTAAGATAATGAGGATTAATTAATTTTAGTATGTGAAGCTTATGATTTGAATAAACTCGATATGGATTGTTAAATGCTTAAATGCCAGAAAATCGGTTTTATACCTAAATGTAAAATTGTGGAATTTTTCCAAATGCACTGTCGTTTTGGCTTTATGCCAACTTCTGTAAATTGAAGAAGGTTAATTAACTTTAATATGTGAAGCTAATGATTTGAAGCAACCTGATACGTATTTCTAAATGTGTTTATGCAAGGAAATCGGTTTTATACCTAAATGTAAAATTGTCGAATTTTTCCAAATGCACTGTCTGATAATTCGGGTGGTGGAGCACGGTGCTCGCTCGTTCCAAAGATGTGGTTGGCCGTTGGGAAACGATCGGCGCAAATGATTCCACAGAAATATTAAATAAAACACCAAAAAGTTTCATATAATATATGTATTTATAAATTAACAAGTTGGACAAACACTTACCACGTCTGTATAGCTGTACGGTCGCAAAAGGAGAGAGCGCGCGCAACTTTTTTAGTTAGTGTTTAGTTGCGCGCGAATTGAAACTTCGAAAAAGAAGAAAAGAAATGATTGCTCTGCCGATACAGACGTGGCAAAAGAAATTGGGCGGGGCGGCGTCAACATTCTCCCCGCCTTGCAGTATTACTGCAAATGCAGTTTACAATAAATTACTTAAAGCTAACTTAACTAACTGGCTCCTGCACTTCCTCTTCCACGTCTTCTTTGCAGATGGGGTGGCCGACAAGACGAATCGAGTCTGGTTCGGTCCGAGAAATGCCGCTGAGATGAATCGAGTCTCAGTCGGTCATTACCATGCCGCCAATTTGCATAGAAGTCACCACCTCCCGAGGTCGGCGAGACGACTCGAGTCTAACTCGATCCTGGGTAAGTGGTAACTGTGAGAGGCGTTGGCAGCCAGTGCA
>NW_024394118.1:0-7111 GCF_016617805.1 Bactrocera tryoni
GAAAATTCCAGAATTTTACATTTAGGTATAAAACCGATTTGCTTGCATGTACACATTTGGAAATTCATATCAAGCTTCACATAATAAAGTTAATTAACCTTCTTCATAATACTGAAGTTGGCATAAAGCCAAAACGGCAGTGCATTTGGAAAAAATTCCTCAATTTGACATTTAGGTATTAAACCGATTTTCTTGCAATACACACATTTATTAATAAACAAAGAATTGCCTCAAATTATTAGCTTCACATATTAAAGTTAATTAACCCTCACCATCTAACTAAATATTAATTAAAATTCCACAATTATACATTTAGGTATAAAACCCATTTTCTTGCATGTACACATTTAGAAATCCATGCCAAGTTGCTTCAAATTATTAAATTCACATATTTAAGTTAATTAACCTTTTTCACCTTACTGAAACTGGCATAAAACAAAAACGGCAATGCATTTGGAAAATTCCATAATTTTACATTTAGGTATAAAACCGATTTTTTTGCACGTACACGTTTAGAAATCCATATCAAGTTGCCTCAAATCATTAATTTCACATATTAAAGTTAATTAGCCTTCTTCATCTTACAAAAGTGTGCATGAAACCAAAACGACAGTGCATTTGGAAAAATTCCACAATTCTACATTTAGGTATAAAACCGATTTTCTTGCATATACACATTTAAAAATCCATATTAAGTTGCTTCAAATGATAAGTTTAACATATTAAAGTTAATTAACCTTCTTTGTCGTACAGAAGTTGGCATAAAGCCAAAACCACAGTGCATTGGGAAAAATTACAGAATTTTACTTTTAGGTATAAAACCGATTTTCTTGCAAAAAACACATTTAAAAATCCCTAAAGAATTGCTTCAAATCATTAGCTTCACATATTAAAGTTATTTAACCCTCACCATCTTACTGAAGTTGGAATAAAGCAAAAACAGCAGTGCATTTGGAAAAATTACGGAATTTTTCATTTAGGTATAAAACCGATTTTCTTGCATGTACACATTTAGAAAACCACAACAATTTGCTTCAAACCATTAGCTTCACATATTAAAGTTAATTAATCTTCTTCATCTTGGTAGTTTCATCTGCATTGGGAAAAACTACAAAACTTTACTTTAACATAGGTATAAAGTCGATTTTCTTGCAATATACACATTAAGTAATCCACAAAGAATTACTTCAAATCATTAGCTTCACATATTAAAGTTATATAACCTCCCTCAACTCGCAGAAGTTGGCATAAAGCCAAAACGGCAGTGCATTTAGAAAATTCCACAATTTTACATTTAGGTATAAAAACGATTTTCATGCACATGCACGTTTGGAAATCTATACCAAGTTGCTTCAAATCATTAACTTCATATATTAAAGTTAATTTACCTTCTTCATCTTTTACATTTTGGTATAAAACCGATTTTCTTGCATGTGCACAATTATTAATAAACAAAGAATTGCCTTAAATCATTAGCTTCACATATTAAATTTAATAAACCCTCACGATGTTACTGAAGTTGGCATAAAGCCAAAACGGCAGTGCATTTGGAAAAATTCCACAATTTTACATTTAGGTATAAAACCGATTTTCTTGCATGTACACATTTAGAAATTCATATCAAGCTTCACATATTAAAATTAATTAACTTTCTTTATCTTACTGAAGTTGGCATAAAGCCAAAACGGCAGTGCATTTGGAAAATTCCAGAATTTTACATTTAGGTATAAAACCGATTTTCCTGCATTTAAATATTTAGCAATCCATATCGAGTTGATTCAAATCATTAACGTCACATATTCTAGCTAATTAACCTTCGTCATCTTACAGAAGTTGGCATAAAGCCAAAACGGCAGTGCATTTGGAAAAATTCCACAATTTTATATTTATTTATAAAACCGATTTTCTTGCATATCCACGTTTAAAAATCTATACCAAGTTGCTTCAAATCATTAACTTCATATATTAAAACTAATTTAACGTCTTCATCTTACTAAAGTGGCATAAAGCCAAAACGGCAGTGCATTTGGAAAATTCCAGAATTTTACATTTAGGTAAAAAACCGATTTGCTTGCATGTACACATTTAAAAATTCATATCAAGCTTCACATAATAAAGTTAATTAAAATTCTTCATCTTACTGAAGTTGGCATAAAGCCAAAACGGCAGTGCATTTGGAAAAAATTCCTCAATTTGACATTTAGGTATTAAACCGATTTTCTTGATATACATACACACATTTATTAATAAACAAAGATTTGCTTCAAATTATTAGCTTCACATATTAAAGTTAATTAACCCTCACCATCTAACTAAATATTAATTAAAATTCCACAATTTTACATTTAGATATAAAACCGATTTTCTTGCATGTACACATTTAGAAATCCATACCAAGTTGCTTCAAATTATTAAATTCAAATATTAAAGTTAATTAACCTTCTTCACCTTACTGAAAATGGCATAAAACAAAAACGACAATGCATTTGGAAAACTCCACAATTTTACATTTAGGTATTAAACCGTTTTTCTTGCGTGTACACATTTAGAAATCCATATCAAGTTGCTTCAAATCATTAACTTTAGATATTAAAGTTAATCATTTTTCTTTATCTCCCCAAAGTTGACCTAAAGCCATAATCTTATATTTAGACATTATATCGAATTTTTTGTAAACACTTATTTACCAATCTATGTCGAGTTGCTTCAAATCAGTAACTTCACATATGTTATTGTGAAAGTAAAATATTCCATAATTTAACATTTAGGTATAAAACCGTTTTTCTTACATATACACGCTTAGAAATACATATAAAGTTGCTTCAAATCATTAGCTTAACATATTAAAGTTAATTAACCTTCTTTATCTTACAGAAGTTGGCATAAAGCCAAAACGGCAGTGCATTTGGAAAAATTCCATAACTTTGCATTAAGGTATAAAACCGACTTTCTTGCATGTACATATTTAGAAATCCACGTCGAGTTAACTCAAATCATTAACGTCACATATTCAAGTTAATTAACCTTCTTCATCTTACTGAAAATGGCATAAAACAAAAACGACAATGCATTTGGAAAATTCCACAATTTGACATTTAGTTATAAAACCGATCTTCTTGCATGTACACATTTAGAAATTCATATCAAGCTTCACATATTAAAGTTAATTAACTTTCTTCATCTTACTGAAGTTGGCATAAAGCCAAAACGGCAGTGCCTTTGGAAAATTCCAGAATTTTACATTTAGGTATAAAACCGATTTGCTTGCATGTACACATTTGGAAATTCATATCAAGCTTCACATAATAAAGTTAATTAACCTTCTTCATATTACTGAAGTTGGCATAAAGCCAAAACGGCAGTGCATTTGGAAAAAATTCCTCAATTTGACATAATAAAGTTAATTAACCTTCTTCATATTACTGAAGTTGGCATAAAGCCAAAACGGCAGTGCATTTGGAAAAAATTCCTCAATTTGACATTTAGGTATTAAACCGATTTTCTTGCAATACACACATTTATTAATAAACAAAGAATTGCCTCAAATTATTAGCTTCACATATTAAAGTTAATTAACCCTCACCATCTAACTAAATATTAATTAAAATTCCACAATTATACATTTAGGTATAAAACCCATTTTCTTGCATGTACACATTTAGAAATCCATGCCAAGTTGCTTCAAATTATTAAATTCACATATTTAAGTTAATTAACCTTCTTCACCTTACTGAAACTGGCATAAAACAAAAACGGCAATGCATTTGGAAAATTCCACAATTTTACATTTAGGTATTAAACCGATTTTCTTGCATGTACACATTTAGAAATCCATATCAAGTTGCTTCAAATCATTAACTTTAGATATTAAAGCTAATAATTTTTCTTCAACTCACCAACGTTGACCTAAAGCCATAATCTTATATTTAGGCATTATATCGAATTTTTTGGTTATACTCATTTACCAATCTATGTCGAGTTGTTTCAAATCAGTAACTTCACATATGTAATTGTGAAAGTAAAATATTCCATAATTTTACATGTAAGTATAAAACTGATTTTCTTGCATATACACATTTAGAAATACATATGAAGTTGCTTCAAATCATTAGCTTACATATTAAAGTTAATTAACCTCCTTCATCTAACAGAAGTTGGCATAAAGCCAAAACGGCAGTGCATTTGGGAAAATTCCATATTTTACATTTAGGTATAAAACCGATTTTCATTGCACATACACGTTTGGAAATCTATACCAAGTTGCTTCAAATCATTAACTTCATATATTAAAGTTAATTTACCTTCTTTGTCTTTTACATTTTGGTATAAAACCGATTTTCTTGCATGTGCACAATTACTAATAAACAAAGAATTGCCTTAAATCATAAGCTTCACATATTAAATTTAATAAACCCTCAAGATGTTACTGAAGTTGGCATAAAGCCAAAACGGCAGTGCGTTTGAAAAAATTCCACAATTTTACATTTAGGTATAAAACCGATTTTCTTGCATGTACACATTTAGAAAATCATATCAAGCTTCACATATTAAAATTAATTAATTTTCTTTATCTTACTGAAGTTGGCATAAAGCCAAAACGGCAGTGCATTTGGAAAATTCCAGAATTTTACATTTAGGTATAAAACCGATTTTCCTGCATTTAAATATTTAGCAATCCATATCGAGTTGATTCAAATCATTAACGTCACATATTCTAGCTAATTAACCTTCGTCATCTTACAGAAGTTGCATAAAGCCAAAACGGCAGTGCATTGGAAAAATTCCACAATTTTATTTTAGGTATAAAACCGATTTTCTTGCATATCCACGTTTAAAAATCTATACCAAGTTGATTCAAATCATTAACTTCATATATTAAAACTAATTTAACGTCTTCATCTTACTAAAGTGGCATAAAGCCAAAACGGCAGTGCATTTGGAAAATTCCAGAATTTTACATTTAGGTAAAAAAAAGATTTGCTTGCATGTACACATTTAAAAATTCGTATCAAGCTTCACATAATAAAGTTAATTAACCTTCTTCATCTTACTGAAGTTGGCATAAAGCCAAAACGGCAGTGCATTTGGAAAAAATTCCTCAATTTGACATTTAGGTATTAAACCGATTTTCTTGATATACATACACACATTTATTAATAAACAAAGATTTGCCTCAAATTATTAGCTTCACATATTAAAGTTAATTAACCCTCACCATCTAACTAAATATTAATTAAAATTCCACAATTTTACATTTAGATATAAAACCGATTTTCTTGCATGTACACATTTAGAAATCCATTCCAAGTTGCTTCAAATTATTAAATTCAAATATTAAAGTTAATTAACCTTCTTCACCTTACTGAAAATGGCATAAAACAAAAACGACAATGCAATTGGAAAACTCCACAATTTTAGATTTAGGTATTAAACCGATTTTCTTGCATGTACACATTTAGAAATCCATATCAAGTTGCTTCAAATCATTAACTTTAGATATTAAAGTTAATCATTTTTCTTTATCTCCCCAACGTTGACCTAAAGCCATAATCTTATATTGAGGCATTATATCGAATTTTTTGTATACACTTATTTACTAATCTACGTCGAGTTGCTTCAAATCAGTAACTTCACATATGTTATTGTGAAAGTAAAATATTCCATAATTTAACATTTAGGTATAAAACCGTTTTTCTTATTAACCTTCTTCATATTACTGAAGTTGGCATAAAGCCAAAACGGCAGTGCATTTGGAAAAAATTCCTCAATTTGACATTTAGGTATTAAACCGATTTTCTTGCAATACACACATTTATTAATAAACAAAGAATTGCCTCAAATTATTAGCTTCACATATTAAAGTTAATTAACCCTCACCATCTAACTAAATATTAATTAAAATTCCACAATTATACATTTAGGTATAAAACCCATTTTCTTGCATGTACACATTTAGAAATCCATGCCAAGTTGCTTCAAATTATTAAATTCACATATTTAAGTTAATTAACCTTTTTCACCTTACTGAAACTGGCATAAAACAAAAACGGCAATGCATTTGGAAAATTCCACAATTTTACATTTAGGTATTAAACCGATTTTCTTGCATGTACACATTTAGAAATCCATATCAAGTTGCTTCAAATCATTAACTTTAGATATTAAAGCTAATAATTTTTCTTCAACTCACCGTTGACCTAAAGCCATAACCTTATATTTAGGCATTATATCGAATTTTTTGGTTATACTCATTTACCAATCTATGTCGAGTTGTTTCAAATCAGTAACTTCACATATGTAATTGTGAAAGTAAAATATTCCATAATTTTACATGTAAGTATAAAACTGATTTTCTTGCATATACACATTTAGAAATACATATGAAGTTGCTTCAAATCATTAGCTTAACATATTAAAGTTAATTAACCATCTTCATCTAACAGAAGTTGGCATAGAGCCAAAACGGCAGGGCATTTGGGAAAATTCCATAATTTTACATTTAGGTATAAAACCGATTTTTTTGCACGTACACGTTTAGAAATCCATATCAAGTTGCCTCAAATCATTAATTTCACATATTAAAGTTAATTAGCCTTCTTCATCTTACAAAAGTGTGCATGAAACCAAAACGACAGTGCATTTGGAAAAATTCCACAATTCTACATTTAGGTATAAAACCGATTTTCTTGCATATACACATTTAAAAATCCATATTAAGTTGCTTCAAATGATAAGTTTAACATATTAAAGTTAATTAACCTTCTTTGTCGTACAGAAGTTGGCATAAAGCCAAAACCACAGTGCATTGGGAAAAATTACAGAATTTTACTTTTAGGTATAAAACCGATTTTCTTGCAAAAAACACATTTAAAAATCCCTAAAGAATTGCTTCAAATCATTAGCTTCACATATTAAAGTTATTTAACCCTCACCATCTTACTGAAGTTGGAATAAAGCAAAAACAGCAGTGCATTTGGAAAAATTACGGAATTTTTCATTTAGGTATAAAACCGATTTTCTTGCATGTACACATTTAGAAAACCACAACAATTTGCTTCAGACCATTAGCTTCACATATTAAAGTTAATTAATCTTCTTCATCTTACCTAGG
>NW_024394119.1:0-3294 GCF_016617805.1 Bactrocera tryoni
CTAACTAACGCATTTTATTTGATCCACTTAGGTACTTTAGACGCTATAGCGTTTACAAAATTAAAACAAATGTCATTCGAATTTGCTAATTAATTCAATATATTTGACCCACCGAGGTCAAATACTTTAGCCGCTAGGGCGTTTACAAAATTAAAACAAATGTGATTTTTCTCAAAAAACTACATTTCTTGTGAACACTATCGCCACGCTCCTGGTAGGGCTTATGGGGCGAATGCTAGTTTTCCTGGAAGCTCTTCGACATGGCTAACTAATGCAATATATTTGACCCACCTAGGTTAAATACTTTAGCCGCTGGCGCGTTTACAAAATTAAAAAAAGGTGATTTTTCTCAAAAAACTACATATTTGTAAACACTATCGCCACGCCCCTGGTAGGGCTCTTGGGGCGAGTGCTAGTTTTTCTGGAAGCCTTCGAGATGCGTTTAAAATTTAAAAAAAATGTGATTTTTCTCAAACAACTACATTTTTGAACATTATTGCCACGTCCCTGGTAGGGCTCATGGGGCGAGTGCTAGTTTTTCTGGAAGCCTTCGACATGGCTACCTAATGCAATATATTTGACCCACCTAGGTCAAACACTTTAGCCGCTAGCGCGTTTACAAAATTAAAAAAAATGTGATTTTCTCAAAAAACTACATTTTTGTGAACACTATTGCCACGCCCCTGGTAGGGTTTAGGAGGCGAGTGCTAGTTTTCCTGCAAGCCCTTCCATTTAGCTAACTAACGCATTTTATTTGATCCACTTAGGTGCTTTAGACGCTAGAGCGTTTAAAAAGTTAAAAAAAATGTGATTTTTCTCAAAAACTACATTTTTTGTGAACACTATTGCCACTCCGGTGGTAGGGTTCATGGGGCGAGTGCTAGTTTTCCTGGAAACTCTTTGACATGGCTAACTAACGCAATTTACTTGGCCCACCTAGGTCAAATACCTTAGCCGCTAGGGTGTTTACAAAATTAAAACAAAGGTGATTTTTCTCAAAAAAAGTGATTTTTCTCAAAAAACTACATTTTTGTAAACACTATTGCCACACCCCTGGTAGGGTTTAGGGGGCGAGTGCTAGTTTTCCTGGAAGCCCTTCCATTTAGCTGGCTAATGCAATTTATTTGTCCCACTTAGGTCGTATACTTTAGCCGCTAAAGCGTTTACAAAATTAAAAAAAATGTGATTTTTCTCAAAAAACTTAATTTTTTCAGAAGACTTTTGCCACGCCCTGGTTAAGTTTAGGGGGCACGTGCTAGTTTTCCTGGAAGCCCTACCATTTCGCTAACTAGCGCAATTTATTTGGCCCAACTAGGTCAAATACTTTAGCCGCCAGAGCGTATAAAAGTTAAAAAAAAGTGATTTTTCTCAAAAAACTACATTTATTGTGAACACTATTACCATGCCCCTGGTAGGGTTTCGGGAGCAAGTGCTAGCTTTCCTGGAAGCTCTTCGACCTACCTAACTAATGCAATTTATTTAGTCCACTTAGGTCGAATACTTTAGCCGCTAGAGCGTTTACAAAATTAAAAAAAAATGTGATTTTTCTCAAAAAACTACATTTTTGTGAACACTATTGCCACGTCCCTGGTTGGTTTTAGGGGGTGAAAGCTAGTTTTTCTTGAAGCCTTTCGACTTAGCTAACCAATGCAATATACTTGGCTCACCTATTTCAAACACTTTAGACGCTAGGGCGTTTACAAAATTAGAAAAAATGTGATTATTCTCAAAAAACTACATTTGTTGTGACCAATAAAGCCACGCCCCTGGTAGGTCTCATGGGGCGAATGCTAGTTTTCCTGGAAGCTCTTCGACATGGCTAACTAATGCAATATATTTTAGCCACCTACGTTAAATACTTTAGCCGCTGGCGCGTTTACAAAATTAAAAAAAGGTGATTTTTCTCAAAAAACTACATATTTGTGAACACTATCGTCACGCCGGTGGTAGGGTTTATGGGGCGAGTGCTAGTTTTTCTGGAAGCTCTTCGACATCGCTAACTAACGCAATATACTTGACCCACCTAGGTTAAATACTTTAGCCGTCAGAGCATTTAAAAGGTTAAAAAAAGTGATTTTTCTCAAAAAACTACACTTATTGTAAACACTATTGCCACGCCCCTGGTAGGGTTCGACATAGCTAAGTAATGCAATTTATTTGATCCACTTAGGTCGAATACTTTAGCTACTAGAGCGTTTAAAAAGTTAAAAAAAATGTGATTTTTCTCAAAAAACTAAATTTTTGTGAACACTATTGCCACGCCCCAGGTAGGGTTTAGGGAGCAGGTGCTAGTTTTTCCGGAAGCCCTACCATTTAGCTAACTAGCGCAATTTATTTTGCCCACCTAGGTACTTTAGACGCTATAGCGTTTAAAAAATTAAAACAAATGTGATTTTTCTCAAAAACTATATTTTTTGTGAACACTATTGCCACGCCCCTCGTACGGTCTAGGCGGCGATTGCTAGTTTTCCTTGAAGCACTTCGATTTAGCTAGCTAACGCAATTTATTTGATCCACTTAGGTCGAATACTTTAGCCGCTAAAGCGTTTACAAAATTAAAAAAAAATGTGATTTTTCTCAAAAAACTAAATTTTTGTGAACACTATTGCCACGCCCCAGGTAGGGTTTAGGGGGCAGGTGCTAGTTTTTCCGGAAGCCCTACCATTTAGCTAACTAGCGCAATTTATTTTGCCCACCTAGGTACTTTAGACGCTATAGCGTTTACAAAATTAAAACAAATGTGATTTTTCTCAAAAAACTACATTTCTTGTGAACACTATTGCCACGCCGGTGGTAGGGTTCATGGGGCGAGTGCTAGTTTTTCTGGAAGCTCTTCGAAATGGCTAGCTAATGCAATAAATTTGACCCACCTATATTAAACCCTTTAGCCGCTATAGCGTTTACAAAATTAAAACAAATGTGATTTTTCTCAGAAAAAGTGATTTTTCTCAAAAAGCTACATTTTTGTGAACACTATTGCCACACCCCTGGTAGGGTTTAGGGGGCGAGTGCTAGTTTTCCTTGAAGCTCTTCCATTTATCTAGCGAATGCAATTTATTTGATCCACCTTGGTCAAATACTTTAGCCGCTAAAGCGTTTACAAAATTAAAAAAAAATGTGATTTTTCTCAAAAAACTAAATTTTTTCAGAAGACTTTTGCCACGCCCCGGTTAAGTTTAGGGGGCAGGTGCTAGTTTTCCTGGAATAACTACCGTTTAGCTAACTAGCGCAGTTTATTTGGCCCACCTAGTTCAAATATTTTAGCCGCCAGAGCGTATAAAAAGTTAAAAAAAA
>NW_024394120.1:0-2949 GCF_016617805.1 Bactrocera tryoni
TATCGATTGCTTAATGTGTATGTACTAAAAATCGATTCTACACCTTAATATAAGATTGTAAATTTGTTCCAAATACACTGTCGCTATTGCTCTAGAACAACTCTATGACAACTCCAATTAAAATCAAATCGGCTAATTTGCCTAAATATGTAAAGTTCATATTTTTACGCATTTTGATATCGATTGCATAATAAGTGTAAACCGAAAAATCAATTTTACATCTTAATTTAAGATTGTAAAATTGCTCCAAATACACAGTCGCTATGGCTATACGACAACTCTACGAAAGCTCCATTAACATCAAAACGGCTAATTGACAGAAATATGTAAAGTTCATATTTTTACGAAACTTGATATCGATTGCATATTGTGTATGTATCAAAAAATCGATTCTACACCTTAATATAAGATTGTGAAACTGCTCCAAATACACAGTCGCTATGGCTATACGACAACTCTATGAAAGCTCCATTAACATCAAAGCGGCTAATTAACAGAAATATGTAAAGTTCATATTTTCACGCATCTTGATATCGATTGCTTAATGTGTATATATTTAGTAAAAAATCAATTATACACCTTAATTTTAGATTGTTAATTTGTTCCAAATACATTGTCGCTATTGCTATAGGACAACTCTGTGACAATTCCAATAACATCAAAACGGCTAGTTAGCATAAATATGTAAAGTTCATATTTTTACGCATCTTGATATCGATTGCATAATATGTATGTACCAAAAAATCAATTTTACACCTTAATTTAAGATTGTAAAATTGTTCCAAAAACACTGTCGCTATTGCTATAGAACAACTCTGTGACAACTCCAAAAGCATCAAAACGGCTAATTTGCATAAATGTGTAAAGTTCATATTTTTACGCATCTTGAAATCGATTGCATAATATGTATGTACAAAAAAATCAATTTTACATCTTAATTTAAGATTGTAAAATTGTTCCAAATACACTGTCGCTATTGATATTGGGCAACTCTATGACAACTTTATTAACATCAAAACGGGTAATTAGCAAAAATATGTGAAGTTCATATTTCTACGCTACCTGATATCGATTGCATAATGTGTATGTACCAAAAAATCTATTCTACACCTTAATATAAAATTGTGAAATTGCTCCAAATACACAGTCGCTATGGCTATACGACAACTCTATGACAACTCCAATAACATCAAAACGGCTAGTTAGCATAAATATGTAAAGTTCATATTTTTACGCAACTTGATATCGTTTGCTTAATGTGTATGTATCAAAAAATCAATTCTACACCTTAATTTATAATTGTAAAATTGTTGCAAATACATTGTCGCTATTGCTGTAGGACCACTCTATGACAACTCAAGTAACATCAAAACGGCTAATTTGCCTAAATATGTAAAGTTCATATTTTTACTCATCTTGATATCGATTGCATAATATGCATGTACCAAAAAATCAATTTTACATCTTAATTTAAGATTGTAAAATTGCTCCAAATACACAGTCGCTATGGCTATACGACAACTCTACGAAACCTCCATTAACATCAAAACGGCTAATTAACAGAAATATGTAAAGTTCATATATTTACGCATCTTGATATCGATTGCTTATTATGTATGTATTTACTAAAAAATCAATTAAACACCTTAATTTTGGATTGTTAATTTGTTCCAAATACATTGTCGCTATTGCTATAGGACAACTCTATTACAACTCCAATAACATCAAAACGGCTAGTTAGCATAAATATGTAAAGTTCATATTTTTACGCAACTTGATATCGATTGCTTAATGTGTATGTACCAAAAAATCAGTTCTACACCTTAATATAAGATTGTTAAATTGCTCCCAATACACTGTCGTTATGGCTATACGACAACTCTATGACAACTCCAATAACATCAAAACGGCGAGTTAGCATAAATATGTAAAGTTCATATTTTTACGCATCTTGATATCGATTGCATAATATGTATGTACCAGAAAATCAATTTTACATCTTAATTAAAGATTGTAAAATTGTTCCAAATACACTGTCGCTATAGCTATAGAACAACTCTATGACAACTCCAATAACATCAAAACGGCTAATTTGCATAAATATGTAAAGTTCATATTTTTACGCATCTTGATATCGATTGCAATCATATGTGTGTACCAAAAAATCAATTTTACATCTTAATTTAAGATTGTAAAATTGTTCCAAATACACTGTCGCTATTGCTATAGGGCAACTCTATGACAACTCCCATAACTTCAAAAGGGTAATTAGCATAAATATGTAAAGTTCATATTTTTACGCAACTTGATATCGTTTGCTTAATGTGTATGTATCAAAAAATCAATTCTACACCTTAATTTATAATTGTAAAATTGTTGCAAATACATTGTCGCTATTGCTGTAGGACCACTCTATGACAACTCCAATAACATCAAAACGGCTAGTTAGAATAAATATGTAAAGTTCTTATTTTTACGCAACTTGATATCGATTGCTTAATGTGTATGTATCAAAAAATCAATTCTACACCTTAATATAAGATTGTGAAATTGCTCCAAATACACTATCGCTATGGCTATACGACAACTCTATGACAACTCAAATAACATCAAAACGGCTAGTTAGCATAAATATGTAAAGTTCATATTTTTACGCAACTTGATATCGATTGCTTAATGTGTATGTATCGAAAAATCGATTCTACACCTTAACTTAAGATTGTGAAATTGCTCCAAGGACACTGTCTTTATGGCTATACGACAACTCTATGAAAGCTCCAATAACATCAAAACGGCTAATTAACAGAAATATGTAAAGTTCATATTTTTACGCAACTTGATATCGATTGCTTAATGTGTATGTATCAAAAAATCAATTCTACACCTTAATTTAGGATTGTTAAATTGTTCCAAATACATTGTCACTATTGCTATAGGACAACCCTATGA
>NW_024394121.1:0-7236 GCF_016617805.1 Bactrocera tryoni
TTTCGTGCATGTATATATTTAGAAATCCATATCAAGTTGCTTCAAATTATTAAATTCACATATTAAAGTTAATTAACTTTCTTCATTTGGAAAAATTCCATAATTTTACATTTAGGTATAAAACTGATTTTCTTGAATATACACATTTAGAAATCCATATTAAGTTGATTCAAATTATTAAATTCATTTATTAAAGTTAATTAACTTTCTACATATTACTCAAGTTGACATAATGCCACAACGGCAATGCATTTGGGAAAAATTTCATAATTTTAGATTTAGGTATAAAACCGATTTTCTTGCATATACACATCTGGAAATCCACAACGAATTGCCTCAAATCATTAAATTCCCATATTAAAGTTAATTAACCCTTATAATCTTACTCAAGTTGACTTAATGCCACAACGGCAGTGCATTTGGAAAAAAATCCACAATTTCACATTTAGCTATAAAATCGATTTTCTTGGATATACACATTTTGAAATCCACAACGACTTGCTTTAAATCATTGCCTTCACATATTAGAGTTAATTAACCAAAATCATCTTACTGAAATATCATCACTTGAAAAAAAGACATTACAGCAATGCATTTGGGAAAAATTTCATAATTTTACATTTAGGTATAAAACCGCTTTTCTTGCATATACACATTTAGAAATCCACAACGAATTGCTTCAAATCATGAGCTTAGCATGCTACAGTTAATTAACCTTCATCATCTTACTCAAGATGACATAAAGAAATGACCGCAGTGCATTTGGAAAAAAATACATAATTTTACATTTAGATATAAAACTGATTTTTTTGAATATGCACATTTAGAAATCCATATCAAGTTGCTTCAAAGTATTAAATTTACATATTAAAGTTAATAAACTTTCTTCATCTTTCTAAAATTGGCATAAAGCCATAACGGCAGAGCATGTGGAAATATTCCATAATTTTACATTTAGGTATAAAACCGATTTTCTTGCAAGTACACATTTAGAAATCCATATCAAGTTGCTTCAAATCATTAAATTCACATATTACAATTAATTAACTTTCTTCATCTTTCTAAAGTTGGCATAAAGCCATGACGGCAGTGCATTTGGAAAAAATTCCATAATTTTACATTTAGGTATAAAGCCGATTTTCTTGAACGTACACATTTAGAAATCCATTTCAAGTTGCTTCAAATTATTAAATTCACATAATTAAGTAAATTAACTTTCTTCATCTTTCTAAAGTTGGCATAAAGCCATAACGGCAGTGCATTTGGAAAAATTCCATAATTTTACATTTAGGTATAAAACCGACTTTCGTGCATGTATACATTTAGAAATCCATATCAAGTTTCTTAAAATCATTAGCTTTATCTAATAAAGTTAAATAACCCTCATCATCTTACTCAAGTTGACATAAAGCCATAACGGCAGTGCATTTGAAAAAATTCCATAATTTAACATTTAGGTATAAAACCGACTTTCTTGCATATACACATCTGGAAATCCACAACGAATTGCCTCAAATCATTAAATTCCCATATTAAAGTAAATTAACTTTCTTCATCTTTCTAAAGTTAGCATAAAGCCATAACGGCAGTGCATTTGGAAAAATTCCATAATTTTACATTTAGGTTTAAAACCGACTTTCGTGCATGTATACATTTAGAAATCCATATTAAGTTTCTTAAAATCATTAGCTTTATCTAATAAAGTTAAATGACCCTCATCATCTTACTCAAGCTGACATAATGCCACAACGGCAGTGCATTTGAAAAAATTCCATAATTTAACATTTAGGTATAAAACCGACTTTCTTGCATATACACATCTGGAAATCCACAGCGAATTGCCTCAAATCATTAAATTCCCATATTAAAGTTAATTAACCCTTATCATCTTACTCAAGTTGACTTAATGCCACAACGGCAGTGCATTTGGAAAAAAATCCACAATTTCACATTTAGCTATAAAATCGATTTTCTTGGATGTACACATTTTGAAATCCACAACGACTTGCTTTAAATCATTGCCTTCACATATTAGAGTTAATTAACCAAAATCATCTTACTGAAATATCATCAGTTGAAAAAAAGACATTACAGCAATGCATTTGGGAAAAATTTCATAATTTTACATTTAGGTATGAAGCCGCTTTTCTTGCATATACACATTTAGAAATCCACAACGAATTGCTTCAAATCATGAGCTTAGCATGCTACAGTTAATTAACCTTCATCATCTTACTCAAGATGACATAAAGAAATGACCGCAGTGCATTTGGAAAAAAATACATAATTTTACATTTTGGTATAAAACTGATTTTCTTGAATATACACATTTAGAAATCCATATCAAGTTGATTCAAATTATTAAATTCACCTATTAAAGTTAATTAACTTTCTTCATCTCTCTAGAGTTGGCATAATGCCATAACGACAATGCATTTGGCAAAAATTCCATAATTTTACATTTAGGTATAAAACTGATTTTCTTGAATATACATATTTAGAAATCCATATCAAGTTGATTCAAATTATTAAATTCACTTATTAAAGTTAATTAACTTTCTTCATTTTTCGAGAGTTGGCATAATGCCATAACGACAATGCATTTGGAAACAATTCCACAATTTTACATTTAGGTATAAAACCGATTTTCTTGAATGTACACATTTAGAAATCCATATCAGGTTGCTTCAAATCATTAAATTCACATATTAAAGTTATTAACATTCTTCATCTTTCTAAAGTTGACATAAAGCAATGACGGCAGTGCATTTGGAAAAAAATACATAATTTTACATTTAGGTATAAAACTGATTTTCTTGAATATACACATTTAGAAATCCGTAACAAGTTGCTTCAGATTATTAAATTAACATATTAAAGTTAATTAACTTTCTTCATCTTTCAAAAGTTGGCATAAAGCCATGACGGCAGTGCATTTGGGAAAAATTTCATAATTTTAGATTTAGGTATAAAACCGATTTTCTTGCATATACACATCTGGAAATCCACAACGAATTGCCTCAAATCATTAAATTCCCATATTAAAGTTAATTAACTTTCTTCATCTTACTCAAGTTGACTTAATGCCACAACGGCGGTGCATTTGGAAAAAAAATCCAAAATTTCACATTTAGTTATAAAATCGATTTTCTTGGATGTACACATTTAGAAATCCACAACGAATTGTTTTAAATCTTTGACTTCACATATGAGAGTTAATTAACCAAAATCATCTTACTCAAGTTGAAATAAAGCCATTACAGCAATACATTTGGGGAAAATTTCATACTTTTACTTTTAGGTATAAAACCGCTTTTCTTGCATATACACATCTCGAAATCTACAACGATTTGCTTCAAATCATGAGCTTAGCATGCTAAAGTTAATTAACCTTCATCATCTTACTCAAGATGACATAAAGAAATGACCGCAGTGCATTTGGAAAAAAATACATAATTTTACATTTAGATATAAAACTGATTTTTTTGAATATGCACATTTAGAAATCCATATCAAGTTGATTCAAATCATTAAATTCACATATTAAAATTAATTAACTTTCTTCATCTTTCTAAAGTTGGCATAAAGCCATAACGACAATACATTTGGAAAAAATTCCATAATTTTACAATTAGGTATAAAACTTATTTTCTTGCATATGCACATTTAGAAATCCATATCAAGTTGCTTCAAATCATTAAATTCATATATTAAAATTAATTAACTTTCTTCATATTTCTAAAGTTGGCATAAAGCCATGACGGCAGTGCATTTGGAAAAAATTCCATAATTTTACATTTAGGTATAAAACCGACTTTCTTGCATGTACACATTTAGAAATCCATATCAAATTTCTTAAAATCATTAGCGTTACCTAATAAAGTTAATTAACCCTTATCATCTTACTCAAGTTGACATAAAGCCACAACGGCAGTGCATTTGAAAAAAATTCCATAATTTAACATTTAGGTATAAAACCGACTTTCTTGCATGTATACATTTAGAAATCCATATCAAGTTTCTTCAAATCATTAGCTTCATATATTAAAGTTAATTAACCCTCATCATCTTACTCAAGTTGACATAAAGCCATAACGGCAGTGCAATTGGAAAAAATGCCATAACTTTACATTTAGGTATAAAACTGACTTTCTGGCATGTACACATTTAGAAATTCATATAAAGTTGATTCAAATTATTAAATTCACATATTAAAGTTAATTAACTTTCTTTATCTTTCTAAAGTTGACATAAAGCCATGATTCCAGTGCATTTGGAAAAAATACATAATTTTACATTCAGGTATAAAATCGACTTTCTTGCATATATACATCTGGAAATCCACAACGAATTGCTTCAAATCATTAGCTTCACATATCAAAGTTTATTAATCTTCAGCATCTTACTCAAGTTGACATAAAGCCATAACGGCAATGCATTTGTGAAAAATTCCATAATTTTACATTTAGGTACATATAAAACTGATTTTCTTGCATGTACACATTCAGAAATACATATCAAGTTGCTTCAATTTATTAAATTCACATATTAAAGTTAATGAACTTTCTTCATCTTTCTAAAGTTGTCATAAAGCCATGACGCCAGTGCAGTTGGAAAAAAATACATAAGTTTACATTTGGGTATAAAACTGATTTTCTTGAATATACACATTTAGAAATCCATAGCAAGTTGCTTTAGCTTATTAAATTCACATATTAAAGTTAATTAACTTTCTTCACCTTTCTGAAGTTGACATAAAGCCATGACGGCAGTGCATTTTGAAAAAAATACATAATTTTACATTTAGGTATAAAACCGATTTTCTTGAATGTACACATTTAGAAATTCATATAAAGTTGATTCAAATTATTAAATTCACATATTAAAGTTAATGAACTTTCTTCATCTTTCTAAACTTGACATAAAGTCATAACAGCAATGCATTTGGGAAAAATTTCATGATTTTAGATTTAGGTATAAACCCGATTTTCTTGCATATAGACATCTGGAAATCCACAACGAATTGCCTCAAATCATTAAATTCCCATATTAAAGTTAATTAATTTTCTTCATCTTACTCAAGTTGACTTAATGCCACAACGGCAGTGCATTTGGAAAAAAAATCCATAATATCGCATTTAGCTATAAAATCGATTTTCTTGTATGTACACATTTAAAAATCCACAACGAATTGCTTAATTAACTTATTTAAGTTAATTAACCTTCTTCATCTTACTGAAGTGGATATAAAGCCATAACGGAAGCGCATTTGGAAGAATTCCACATTCTTATGTTGAGGTATAAAGTCGATATTCTTGTATATACACACTTAACAACTGATATTGAGTTTCTCTAAATAATTTACTTTACTTGTTTAAGTTAATTAACCTTCTTCATCTTACTGAAGTGGATATAAAGCCATAACGGAAGCGCAATTCGAAGAATTCCACAATCTTATATTTAGGTATATAGTCGACATTCTTGTATACACATATTTAGCAATCGATATTGAGTTTCTTCAAATCATTTACTTCACTTATTTGAGTAAATTAACCTTCTTCATCTTACTGAAGTGGATATAAAGCCATAACGGAAGCGCAATTCGAAGAATTCCACAATCTTATATTTAGTTATAAAGTCGATATTCTTGTATATACACATTTAGCAATCGATATTGAGTTTCTTCAAATCATTTACTTCACTTGTTTAAGTTAATTAACCTTCTTCATCTTACTGAAGTGGATATAAAGTTATAACGGCAGTGCATTTGGAAGAATTCCACAATCTTATATTTAGGTATAAAGTCAATATTCTTGTATATACACATTTAGCAATCGATATTGAGTTTCTCCAAATAATTTCCTTCACTTATTTAGGTTAACTAACCTCCTTCATTTTACTGAAGTGGATATAAAGCCATAACGGCAGTGCATTTGGAAGAATTCCACAATCTTATATTTAGGTATATAGTCGACATTCTTGTATATACACATTTAGCAATCGATATTGAGTTTTTTCAAATCATTTACTTCACTTATTTAGGTTACCTAACCTCCTTCATCTTACTGAAGTGGATATAAAGCCATAACGGCAGTGCATTTGGGAGAATTCCACCTTTGTATATTTAGGTATAAAGTCGACATTCTTGTATATACACATTTAGCAATCGATATTGAGTTTTTTCAAATCATTTACTTCACTTATTTAGGTTACCTAACCTTCTTCATCTTACTGAAGTGGATATAAAGCCATAACGGAAGCGCATTTGGAAGAATTCCGCAATCTTATATTTAGGTATAAAGTCAATATTCTTGTATATATACATTTAGCAATCGATATTGAGTTTCTTCAAATCATTTCCTTCACTTATTTAGGTTAACTAACCTCCTTAATTTTACTTAAGTGGATATAAATCCATAACGGCAGTGCATTTGGAAGAATTCCACCTTTTTATTTTTAGGTATAAAGTCGATATTCTTGTATATACACATTTAGCAATCGATATTGAGTTTCTTCAAATCATTTACTTCACTTATTTAAGTTAATTAACCTTCTTCATCTTACTGAAGTGGCTATAAAGCCATAACGGCAGTGCATTTGGAAGAATTCCACCTTTTCATATTTAGTTATAAAGTCGATATTCTTGTATATACATATTTAGCAATTGATATTGAGTTTCTTCAAATCATTTACTTCACTTATTTGAGTTAATTAACCTTCTTCATCTTACTGAAGTGGCTATAAAGCCATAACGGCAGTGTATTTGGAAGAATTCCACAATCTTATATTTAGGTGTAAAGTCGATATTCTTGTATAAGTTAACTCGAAACGCAAACCACCAAAATACCAAGTCAGCATTGTCTGCCTAATATCCGCTTCAGGCAATGCTGAACATTAACACCACCCCAATCCATGACCAACGGCCCGAGTTATGATCCAACGACAAGCAACAACAAACGACACGCACAAGCTACTGTAGCCGTGGGATCCGCTGACGCAGCACAAATATAACGCAAACAAGCGACGACTTACACTACACGCAAGTCGACGTATCGTGGGATTCGCTGACACTTCATCTGACAAAACATAGCAACGACAGCGACGACAGCAGCGACGACAGCAGCGACGACGGCAGCGGCAGTGAGGACGGCTTAGGCTTAGACTTAAGAGTAAGAATGTTTTAGAGTTTAGTTCTGATCGAGCCTGAATAAAGCGCACTAGTGCCTAAAAATAATT
>NW_024394122.1:0-1889 GCF_016617805.1 Bactrocera tryoni
TTCATCTTACTGAAGTTGATATAAAACCATAACGGCAGTGCATTTTGAAGAATTCGACAATCTTATATTCAGGTATAAAGTCGATTTTCTCGTATATACCCCTTTGGCAGTCGATATTGAGTTGCTTGTAATAATTGCTTTAACATCTTTAAGTTAATTTACCTTCTTCATCTTACTGAAGTTGACATAAAGCCATAACGGCAGTGCATTTGGAAGAATTCGATAATCTTATATTCAGGTAAAAAGTCGATTTTCTCGTATATACCCCTTTGGCAGTCGATATTGAGTTGCTTGTAATAATTACTTTAACATCTTTAAGTTAATTTACCTTCTTCATCTTACTGAAGTTGACATAAAGCCATAACAGCAGAGCATTTGGAAGAATTCGACAATCTTATATTCAGGTATAAAGTCGATTTTCTTGTATATACACATTTAGCAGCCGATATTGAATTGCCTTAAATCATTAATTTAACATATTTAAGCTAATTTACCTTCTTCGTCTTACTGAAGCTGGCATAAAGCCATAACGGCAGCACATTTGGGAGAATTCGACAATCTTATATACAGGTATAAAGTCCATTTTCTTGTATATACACATTTAGCAGTCGATATTGAATTTCCTTAAATCATTAATTTAACATAATTATGTTAATTTACCTTTTTCATCTTACTGAAGTTGACATAAAGCCATAACGGCAAAGCATTTGGAAGAATTCGACAATCTTATATTATGGTATAAAGTCGATTTTCTTCTACATACACATTTAGCAGCCGATATTGAATTGCCTTAAATCATTAATTTAACATCTTTAAGCTAATTTACATTCTTCGTCTTACTGAAGCTGGCATAAAGCCATAACGGCAGAGCATTTGGGAGAATTCGACAATCTTATATTCAGGTATAAAGTCGATTTTCTTGTATATACACATTAAGCAGTCGATATTGAGTTGCTTTAAATCATTTATTTAACATCTTTATGTCATTTTCCTTCTTCGTCTTATTGAAGTTGACATAAAGCCATAACGGCAGTGCATTTGGAAGAATTCGACAATCTTATATTCAGGTATAAAGTCGATTTTCTTGTATATACACATTTAGGAGTCAATATTGAGTTGCTTCAAATAATTAGTTTCAAGTGTTTAAGATAATTAACCTTCTTCATCTTGCTGAAGTTGACATAAAGCCATAACGGCAATTGCATTCGGAAGAATACGACAATTCTATATTCAGGTATAAAGTCGGTTTTCTGGTATATGCACATTTAGCAGTCAATATTGAGTTGCTTCAAATCATTAACATCGAATACTTAAGATAATTAGCTTTCTTCATCTTGCTGAAGTTGACATAAAGCCATAACGGCAGTGAATTTGGAAGAATTGGACAATCTTATATTTAGGCATAAAGTCGATTTACTTGTATATACCCATTTATCAGTCGATATTTAGTTGCTTTAAATTATTAATTTCAAGTGTTTAAGATAATTAACCTTCTTCATCTTGCTGAAGTTGACATAAAGCCATAAAGACAATTGCATTTGTAAGAATACGACAGTCTTATATTCAGGTATAAAGTCGATTTTCTTGTATATACAAATTGAGCAAACGATATTGAGTTGATTTAAGTCACTAATTTGACCAACTTAAGATAATTAACCGTCTTCATTTTACAGAAGTTGACATAAAGCCATAACGGCAAAGCGTTTGGAAGAATGCGACAATCTTATATTCAGGTATAAAGTCGATTTTCTTGTACGTACACATTTAGCAGTCGATATTGAGTGTCTTTAAGTCACTAATTTGACCAACTTAAGTTAATTAACCTTCTTCATTTTACAGAAGTTGACATGAAACCTTAACGGCAGTGCATTTAGAAGAATTCGACAATC
>NW_024394123.1:0-14076 GCF_016617805.1 Bactrocera tryoni
CAATCTCATATTAAAAGGTAAAAACGATTTTTTAGTACATATACATTAAGCAATCGATACAAAGTTGCGTAAAAATATGAACTTTACATATTTCTGTTAATTAGCCGTTTTGATGTTATTGGAGTTGTCACGGAGTTGTCATAGAGTTGTTGTATTCCCATAATGGCAGTGTATTTGGAGTAATTTCACAATCTTATATTAAGGTGTAGAATTGATTTTTTGGTACATACACCTTGAGCAATCGATATCAAGTTGCGTAAAAATATGAACTTCACAAATTTATGCTAATTAGCCGTTTTGATGTTATTGGAGTTGTCATAGAGTTGTCGTATAGCCATAACGACAGTGTAATTGGAATAATTTCACAATCTTATATTAAGGTGTAGAATCGAGTTTTTTGTAGATATACATTAATCAATCGATATCAAGTTGCGTGAAAATTTGGACTTTACATATTTATGCTAATTAGCCTTTTTGAAGTTATTGGAGTTGTCATAGAGTTGCCGTATAGCCATAACGACAGTGTATTTGGAGCAATTTCACAATCTCATATTAAAAGGTAAAAACGACTTTTTTGGTCCGCAGACATTAAGCAATCGATATCTCTTTGCGTAAAAATATGAACTTTTCATATTTCTGTTAATTAACCGTTTTGATTTTATTGGAATTGTCATAGGTTTTTCGGATAGCTATAACGGCAATGTATTTGGTAAAACTTTAATATCTTATGTTGAGGTGTATAATCGATTTTTTAGTACATATACGTTAAGCAATCGATACCAAGTTGCGTAAATATATGAACTTTACATATTTCGGTTAATTAGCCGTTTTGATGTTATTGGAGTTGTCATGGAGTTGTCATAGAGTTTTTATATGCCCATAATGGCAGTGTATTTGGAGCAATTTCACAATCTTATATAAAGGTGTAGAATTGATTTTTTAGTACATACACATTAAGCAATCGATATCAAGTTGCGTAAAAATGTGACATAGAGTTGTCATGTATTTGGTACAACTTTAATATCTTATATTAAGGTGCAGAATGGATTTTTTAATATATATACATTAAGCAATCTATATCAAGTTGTGTAAAAATATGAACTTGATATATTTATGCTAGTTAGCCGTTTTGATGTTATTGGAGTTGTCATAGACTTGTCGCCTAGCCATAACGACAGCGTATTTGGAACAATTTTACAATCTTATATTAAGGTGTAGAATCGATTTTTTAATATATATACATTAAGCAATCGATATCAAGTTGCGTAAAAATATGAACTCTTCATATTTCTGTTAATTAACCGTTTTGATTTTATTGGAGTTGTCATAGGCTTTTCGTATAGCTATAACGACAATGTATTTGGTACAATTTTAATAGTTTTTGTTGAAGTGTATAATCGGTTTTTTAGTACATATACGTTAAGCAATCGATACCAAGTTGCGTAAAATATCGACTTTACATATTTATGCTAATTAGCCTTTTTGAAGTTATTGGAGTTGTCATAGAGTTGTCTATAGCCTAACGACAATGTATGTCGAACAAATTTAATACCTTATATAAAGGTGTAAAATAGATTTTCTAGTACATATACATTAAGCAATCGATATCAAGTTGCGTAAAAATGTGGCATAGAGTTATCATGTATTTGGTACAACTTTAATATCTTTTATTAAGGTGCATAATGGATTTTTGAAGATATATACATTAAGCAATCGATATAACGTTGCGTAAAAATATGAACTTTTCATATTTCTGTTAATTAACCGTTTTGATTTTATTGGAGTTGTCATAGAGTTGTCGCATAGCCATAACGGCCGTGTATTTGGAGCGATTTCACAATCTCATATTAAAAGGTAAAAACGATTTTTTAGTACATATACATTAAGCCATCGATACAAAGTTGCGTAAAAATATGAACTTTACATATTTCTGTTAATTAGCCGTTTGGATGTTATTGGAGTTGTCACGGAGTTGTCATAGAGTTGTTGTATTCCCATAATGGCAGTGTATTTGGAGTAATTTCACAATCTTATATTAAGGTGTAGAATTGATTTTTTGGTACATACACATTGAGCAATCGATATCAAGTTGCGTAAAAATATGAACTTCACAAATTTATGCTAATTAGCCGTTTTGATGTTATTGGAGTTGTCATAGAGTTGTCGTATAGCCATAACGACAATGTATTTGGTACAACTTTAATATCTTATGTTGAGGTGTATAATCGATTTTTTAGTACATATACGTTAAGCAATCGATACTAAGTTGCGTAAATATATGAACTTTACATATTTCGGTTAATTAGCCGTTTTGATGTTATTGGAGTTGTCATAGGCTTTTCGTATAGCTATAACGACAATGTATTTGGTACAACTTTAATATCTTATGCTGAGGTGTATAATCGATTTTTTAGTACATATACGTTAAGCAATCGATACCAAGTTGCGTAAATATATGAACTTTACATATTTCGGTTAATTAGCCGTTTTGATGTTATTGGAGTTGTCATGGAGTTGTCATAGAGTTTTTATATGCCCATAATGGCAGTGTATTTGGAGCAATTTCACAATCTTATATAAAGGTGTAGAATTGATTTTTTAGTACATACACATTAAGCAATCGATATCAAGTTGCGTAAAAATGTGACACAGAGTTGTCATGTATTTGGTACAACTTTAATATCTTATATTAAGGTGCAGAATGGATTTTTTAATATATATACATTAAGCAATCTATATCAAGTTGTGTAAAAATATGAACTTTATATATTTATGCTAGTTAGCCGTTTTGATGTTATTGGAGTTGTCATAGACTTGTCGCCTAGCCATAACGACAGCGTATTTGGAACAATTTTACAATCTTATATTAAGGTGTAGAATCGATTTTTTAATATATATACATTAAGCAATCGATATGAAGTTGCGTAAAAATATGAACTCTTCATATTTCTGTTAATTAACCGTTTTGATTTTATTGGAGTTGTCATAGGCTTTTCGTATAGCTATAACGACAATGTATTTGGTACAATTTTAATAGTTTTTGTTGAAGTGTATAATCGGTTTTTTAGTACATATACGTTAAGCAATCGATACCAAGTTGCGTAAAATATCGACTTTACATATTTATGCTAATTAGCCTTTTTGAAGTTATTGGAGTTGTCATAGAGTTGTCTATAGCCTAACGACAATGTATGTCGAACAAATTTAATACCTTATATAAAGGTGTAAAATAGATTTTCTAGTACATATACATTAAGCAATCGATATCAAGTTGCGTAAAAATGTGGCATAGAGTTATCATGTATTTGGTACAACTTTAATATCTTTTATTAAGGTGCATAATGGATTTTTGAAGATATATACATTAAGCAATCGATGTAACGTTGCGTAAAAATATGAACTTTTCATATTTCTGTTAATTAACCGTTTTGATTTTATTGGAGTTGTCATAGAGTTGTCGTATAGCCATAACGACACTGTATTGGGTACAACTTTAATATCTTATGTTAAGGTGTAAAATTGATTTTTTGGTACCCACACATTAAGCAATCGATATCAAGTTGCGTAAAAATATGAACTTTACATGTTTATGCTAATTAGCCGTTTTGATGTGATTGGAGTTGCCATAGAATTGTCGTATAGCCATAACGACAGTGTATTTGAAGCAATTTCAATATCTTATATTAATTTGTAAAATTGATTTTTTGGTATATACACATTAAGCAATCGGTATCAACTTGGGTAAAAATATGAACTGTACATATTTATGCTAATTAGCCATTTTGATGTTATTGGAGTTGTCGTATAGCCATAACGACAGTGTATTTGGAGCAATTTCACAATCCTATATTAAGGTGTAGAATCGATTTTTAAGTACACACAAATTAAGCAATCGATATCAAGTTGCGTAAAAATATGAACTTTACATATTTATGCTAATTAGAGGTTCTGATGCTATTGGAGTTGTCATAGAGTCGTCGCATAGCCATAACAATAGTGTATTTGGAACAATTTTACAATCGATTTTTAAGTACACACAAATTAAGCAATCGATGTCAAGTTGCGGAAAAATATGAACTTTACATATTTCTGTTAATTA
This sequence comes from Bactrocera tryoni, assembly GCF_016617805.1. Classification (NCBI taxonomy): domain Eukaryota; kingdom Metazoa; phylum Arthropoda; class Insecta; order Diptera; family Tephritidae; genus Bactrocera; species Bactrocera tryoni. The sequence continues at coordinate 4,100 of NW_024394123.1, forward strand.
GACGTTTAGATGTTATTGGAGTTGTCATAGAGTTGTCGCATAGCCATAACAACAGTGTATTTGGAGCAATTTCGCAATCTTATATTAAGGTGTATAATTGATTTTTTGGTACATACACATTAAGCAATGGATATCAAGTTGCGTAAAAATATGAAATTTACATACTTATGCTGACTAGCTGTTTTGATGTTATTGGAGTTGTCATAGAGTTGTCGTATAGCCGTAACGACAATATATTTGGAAATATTTCAATATCTTAAATAAAGGTGTAGAATCGATTTTTTTGGTACACGCAATCGATATCAAGTTGCGTAAGAATATGAACTTTACATATTTATGCTGACTAGCCTTTTTGAAGTTATTGGAGTTGTCATAGAGTTGTCGTATAACCATAACGACAGCGTATTTGGAACAACTTCACAATCTTAAATAAAGCTGTAGAATCGAATTTTTAGTACATACACATTAAGCAATCGATACCAAGTTGCGTAAAAATATGAACCTTACATATATATGCTAATTAGCTGTTTTTGTGTTATTAGAGTTGTCACTGAGTTGTCGTATGACCATAACTACGGTGTATTTGAAGCAATTTCAATAGTTTATATTAAGGCGTAAAATCGATTTTTTAGTACATATATATTAAGCAATCGGTACCAAGTTGCGTAAAAATATGAAATTTACTTACTTCTGTTAATTAGCCGTTTTAATGTTATTGGAGTTGTCATGGAGTTGTCATAGAGTTGTTGTATTGCCATAATGACAGTGTATTTGGAGCAATTTCACAATTTTATATTAAGGTGTAGAATCGACTTTTAGTTACATATACATTAAGCAATCGATATCAAGTTGCGTAAAAATATGACCTTTACATATTTATGCAATTAGCCGTTTTGATGTTATTGGAGTGGTCATAGAGTTGTCGTATAACCATAACGACAGTGTATTTGGAGCAATCTCACACTCTTATATTAATGTGTAGAAGTGATTTTTTGGTACATGCGCATTAAGCAGTAGATATCAAGTATCGTAAAAATATGAACTTTACATATTTCTGTTAATTAGCCGTTTTGATGTTATTGGAGTTGTCATGGAGTTGCCATAGAGTTGTTGTATTGCCATAATGACAGTGTATTTGGAGCAATTCCAGATTCTTATATTAATGTGCAGAATGGATTTTTAAATATATATACATTAAGCAATCTATATCAAGTTGTGTAAAAATATGGACTTTACATATTTATGCTAATTAGCCGTTTTGATGATATTGGAGTTGTCATAGAGTTGTCGTATAGCCATAACGATAGTGTATTTGGAGCAATTTCACAATCTTATATTAAAGTGTAGAATCGATTTTTTAGTACATGCTCATTAAGCAATCGATATCAAGTAGCGTAAAAATATGAACTTTACATATTTATGCTAATTAGCCGTTTTGATGTTATTGGAGTTTTCAATGAGTTGTCGTGTAGCCATAACGACATTGTATTTGGAGCAATTTCACTATCTTTTTGTAAGGTGTAGAATCGATTTTTTGGTACATACCTATTAAGCAATCGATAGCAAGTTTTGTAAAAATATGAACCTTACATATTTATGCTAATTAGCCGTTTTAATGTTATTGGAGTTGTCAATGAGTTGTCGTGTACCCAGAACGACGGTGTATTTGGAGCAATTTTACAATCTTATATGTTGAGGTTTAGATTCGATTTTCTAGTACATACACATTAAGTAATCGATATCAAGTTGCTTAAAAATATGAACTTTACATATTTCTGTTAATTAGCCGTTTTGAAGTTATTGGAGTTGTCATAGAGTTGTCGCATCACCATAACGACAGTATATTTGGAGATATTTCACAATCTTATATTAAGGTGTAGAATCGATTTTTTAGTACATACACATTAAGAAATCGATATGAAGTTGCGTAAAAATATGAACTTTACATATGTCTGTTATTTAGCCAATTTGAGATAATTGGAGTTGTCATAGAGTTGTCGCGTCACCTTAACTACAGTGTATTTGGAGATATTTCACAATCTTATATTAAGGTGTAGAATCGATTTTTTAGTACATACACATTAAGAAATCAATATCAAGTTGCGTAAAAATATGTACCTTACATATTTATACTAATTAGCCGTTTTGATGTTATTGGAGTTTTCAATGAGTGGTCGTGTAGCCATAACGAGATTGTATTTGGAGCAATTTCACAATCTTATATTAAGGAGTAGAATTGATTTTTCAGTACATACACATTAAGCAACCGATATCAAGTTGCGTAAATATATGAACTTTACATATTTATATAAGCAATCGATATCAAGTTGCGTAAAAATATGAAATTTACATATTTCCGTTATATAGACGTTTTGATATTATTGGAGTTGTCAATGAGTTGTCGTGTACCCACAACGACGTTGTATTTGGAGAAATTTCACAATCTTATATATTGAGGTTTAGCATCGATTTTTTAGTACATACACATTAAGCAATCGATATCAAGTTGCGTAAAAATATGAACTTTTCATATTTCTGTTAATTAGCTGTTTTGAAGTTATTGGAGTTGTCATAGAGTTGTCGTATAACCAAAACGACAGTGTATTTGGAGCAATTTCGCAATCTAATATTAAGGTGTAGAATCGATTTTTTAGTACACACACATTAAGAAATCGATATCAAGTTGTGTAAAAATATGAATTTTACATATTTATGCTAATTAGCTGTTTTGATGTTATTGGAGTTGTCAATGAGTTGTCGTGTAGCCATAACGACATTGTATTTGGAGCAATTTCACTATCTTATTCTAAGGAATAGAATTGATTTTTTAGTACATATACATTAAGCAATAGATATCAAGTTTTGTAAAAATATGAACTTTACATATTTATATAAGCAATCGATATCAAGTTGCCTAAAAATATGAACCTTACATATTTATACTAATTAGCCGTTTTGATGTTATTGGAGTTGTCGTATAGCCACAACGACAGTGTATTTGGAGCAATTTCACAATTTTATATTAAGGTGTAGAATTGGTTTTTTGGTACATACACATTAAGCAATCGATATCAAGTTGCGTAAAAAAAGCGTACATATTTATGCTAATTAGCCTTTTTATAGTTATTGGAGTTGTCGTAGATTTATCGTAAAGCCTTAACGACAGTGTATTTCGAGCAATTTAACAATCGCATATTAAAGTGTAGAATCGATTTTTTCGTACGTGTACATTAAGCAATCGAAATCAAGTTGCGTAAAATTATGAACTTTTCATATTTCTGTTAACTAACAGTTTTGATGTTATTGGAGTTGCCACAGAGTTGTTGTAAGGCCACAACGACAATGTATTTGGTACAATTTTAATACCTTATGTTAACAGAGTTGTTGTAAGGCCATAACGACAATGTATTTGGTACAATTTCACAATTTTATATTAAGGTGTAGAATCGACTTTTAGTTACATATACATTAAGCAATCGATATCAAGTTGCGTAAAAATATGACCTTTACATATTTATGCTAATTAGCCGTTTTGATGTTATTTGAGTGGTCATAGAGTTGTCGTATAACCATAACGACAGTGTATTTGGAGCAATTTCACAACTTTATATTAAGTTGTAGAAGTGATTTTTTGGTACATACACATTAAGCAATCGATATCAAGTTGTGTAAAAATATGAACTTTACATATTTATATAAGCAACCGATATCAAGTTGCGTAAAAATATGAACTTTACATATTTAAACTAGTTACCCGTTTTGAAGTTATTGGAGTTGTTATAGAGTTGTCGCATCACCATAACGACAGTTTATTTAGAGCAATTTCACAATCTTATATAAGATGTGAAATCGATTTTTTAGTCCATACACATTAAGCAATCGACATCAAGTTGCGTAAGAATATGTACTTTACATATTTATGCTAATTAGCCGTTTTGGTGTTATTGGAGTTGTCATGGAGTTGTCCTAGAGTTGTTGTATTGCCATAATGAAAGTGTGTTTGGAGCAATTTCGCAATCTTATGTATATTAAGGTGTAGAATTGATTTTTGGTACATACACATTAAGCTATCGATATCAAGTTGCGTAAAAATATTAACTTTACATATTTATGCTAATTAGCCGTTTTGATATTATTGGAGTCGTCGTGAAGTTGTCGTATAACCACAACGACTGTGTATTTGGAGCAATTTCACAATCATATATTAAGGCATAGAATTGATTTTTTGGTACATGCACATTAAGCAATCGATATCAAGTTGCGGAAAAATATGAACTTTACATTATTCTGTTAATTAGCCGTTTTGAAGTTATTATAGTTGTCATAGAGTTGTCGCATCACCATAACGACAGTGTATTTGGAGCAACTTCACAATCTTATATTAAGGTGTAGAATCGATTTTTTAGTACATACACATTTAAAAGTCGATATCAAGTTGCATAAAAATATGAACATTACATATTTATGCAAATTAGCCGTTTTGATGTTATCGGAGTTGTCGTATAGCCACAACGACAGTGTATTTGCAGCAATCTCACAATCTTATATTAAGGTGTAAAATTGATTTTTTCGTACATATACATTAAGCAATCGATATCAAGGTGCGTAAGAATATGTAGTATACATATTTATGCTAATTAGCCGTTTTGATGTTATTGGAGTTGTCGTATAGCCACAACGACAGTGTATTTAAAGTAATTTCGCAATCTTATATTAAGGTGTAAAATTGATTTTTTGGTACATGCACATTAAGCAATCGATATCAAGTTGCGGAAAAATATGAACTTTACATATTTAAACTAATTAGCCGTTTTGAAGTTATTGGAGTTGTCATAGAGTTGTCGAATCACCATAACGACAGTGTATTTGGAGCAATTTCACAATCTTGTATAAGGTGTGGAATCGATTTTTTAGTCCATACACATTAAGCAATCGATATCAAGTTGCGTACAAATATGAACTTTACAAATTTATGCTAATTAGCCGTTTTGATGTTATTGGAGTTGTCAATGAGTTGTCGTTTACCCATAACGACGTTGTATTTTGAGAAATTTCATACTCTTATATGTTGAGATTTAGAATCGATTTTTAGTACAAACACTATAAGCAATCGATATCAAGTTGCGTAAAAATATGAACTTTACATATTTCTTTTAATTAGCCGTTTTGAAGTAATTAAAGTTGTCATAGAGTTTTCTCATCACCATAACGACAGTGTGTTTGGAGCAATTTCGCAGTCTTATATTAAGGTGTAGAATCTTTTTTTTAGTACATACACAATAAGAAATCGATATCAAGTTGCGTAGAAATATGACCTTTACATATTTATGCTAATTAGCCGTTTTGATGTTATTGGAGTTGTCAATGAGTTGTCGTTTACCCATAACGACGTTGTATTTTGAGAAATTTCATAATCTTATATGTTGAGATTTAGAATCGATTTTTTAGTACATACACATTAAGCAATCGATATCAAGTTGCGTAAAAATATGAACTTTACATATTTCTTTTAATTAGCCGTTTTGAAGTAATTAAAGTTGTCATAGAGTTTTCTCATCACCATAACGACAGTGTGTTTGGAGCAATTTCGCAGTCTTATATTAAGGTGTAGAATCTTTTTTTTTAGTACATACACAATAAGAAATCGATATCAAGTTGCGTAGAAATATGACCTTTACATATTTATGCTAATTAGCCGTTTTGATGTTATTGGAGTTGTCAATGAGTTGTCGTGTAGCCATAACGAGATTGTATTGGGAGCAATTTCACAATCGCATATTAAAGTGTAGAATCGACTTTTTCGTACGTGTACATTAAGCAATCGATATCAAGTTGCGTAAAACTATGAACTTTCCATATTTCTGTTAATTTACCGTTTTGATGTTATTGGAGTTGTCACAGAGTTGTTGTGAGGCCTCAACGACAAGGTATTTGGTACAATTTTAATACCTTATGTTAACAGAGTTGTTGTAAGGCCATAACGACAATGTATTGGTATAATTTTAATACCTTATGTTAAGGTGTATAATCGATATTTAGTACATATACATTAAGCAATCGATATCAAGGTGCGTAAGAATATGTACTTTACATATTTATGCTAATTAGCCGATTTGATGTTATTGGAGTTGTCGTATAGCCACAACGACAGTGTATTTAAAGTAATTTCGCAATTTTATATTAAGGTGTAAAATTGATTTTTTGGTACATGCACATTAAGCAATCGATATCAAGTTGCGGAAAAATATGAACTTTACATATTTAAACTAATTAGCCGTTTTGAAGTTATTGCAGTTGTCATAGAGTTGTCGCATCACCATAACGACAGTGTTTTTGGAGCAATTTCACAATCTTGTATAAGGTGTGGAATCGATTTTTTAGTCCATACACATTAAGCAATCGATATCAAGTTGCGTACAAATATGAACTTTACATATTTATGCTAATTAGCCGTTTTGATGTTATTGGAGTTGTCAATGAGTTGTCGTTTACCCATAACGACGTTGTATTTTGAGAAATTTCATAATCTTATATGTTGAGATTTAGAATCGATTTTTTAGTACATACACATTAAGCAATCGATATCAAGTTGCGTAAAAATATGAACTTTACATATTTCTTTTAATTAGCCGTTTTGAAGTAATTAAAGTTGTCATAGAGTTTTCTCATCACCATAACGACAGTGTGTTTGGAGCAATTTCGCAGTCTTATATTAAGGTGTAGAATCTTTTTTTTTAGTACATACACAATAAGAAATCGATATCAAGTTGCGTAGAAATATGACCTTTACATATTTATGCTAATTAGCCGTTTTGATGTTATTGGAGTTGTCAATGAGTTGTCGTGTAGCCATAACGAGATTGTATTGGGAGCAATTTCACAATCGCATATTAAAGTGTAGAATCGACTTTTTCAGTACATACACATTAAGCAGTCGATATCAAGTTGCGTAAATATATGAACTTTTCATATTTCTGTTAATTAACCGTTTTGATGTTTTTGGAGTTGTCACAGAGTGGTTGTGAGGCCTCAAAGACAATGTATTTGGTACAATTTTAATACCTTATGTTAACAGAGTTGTTGTAAGGCCATAACGACAATGTATTTGGTACAATTTTAATACCTTATGTTAAGGTCTATAATCGATTTTTTAGTACATATACATTAAGCAATCGATATCAAGGTGCGTAAGAATATGTACTTTACATATTTATGCTAATTAGCCGTTTTGATGTTATTGGAGTTGTCGAATAGCCACAACGACAGTGTATTTGCAGCAATCTTACAATCTTATATCAAGGTGTAAAATTGATTTTTTCGTACATATACATTAAGCAATCGATATCAAGGTGCGTAAGAATATGTACTATACATATTTATGCTAATTAGCCGTTTTGATTTTATTGGAGTTGTCGTATAGCCACAACGACAGTGTATTTAAAGTAATTTCGCAAACTTATATTAAGGTGTAAAATTGATTTTTTGGTACATGCACATTAAGCAATCGATATCAAGTTGCCCAAAAATATGAACTTTACATATTTATGCTAATTAGCCGTTTTGATGTTATTGGAGTTGTCATAGAGTTGTCGCATCACCATCACGACAGTGTATTTGGAGCAATTTCACACTCTTATATAAGGTGTGGAATCGATTTTTTAGTCAATACACATTAAGCAATCGATATCAAGTTGCGTGAAAATATGGACTTTACATATTTATGCTAATTAGCCTTTTTGAAGTTATTGGAGTTGTCATAGAGTTATCGTAAAGCCATAACGACAGTGTATTTAGAGCAATTTCACAATCGCATATTAAAGTGTAGAATCGACTTTTTCGTACGTGTACATTAAGCAATCGATATCAAGTTGCGTAAAATTATGAACTTTCCATATTTCTGTTAATTTACCGTTTTGATGTTATTGGAGTTGTCACAGAGTTGTTGTGAGGCCTCAACGACAATGTATTTGGTACAATTTTAATACCTTATGTTAACAGAGTTGTTGTAAGGCCATAACGACAATGTATTTGGTACAATTTTAATACCTTATGTTAAGGTGTATAATCGATTTTTAGTACATATACATTAAGCAATCGATATCAAGGTGCGTTAGAATATGTACTTTACATATTTATGCTAATTAGCCGTTTTGATGTTATTGGAGTTGTCGTATAGCCACAACGACAGTGTATTTGCAGCAATCTCACAATCTTATATTAAGGTGTAAAATTGATTTTTTGGTACATGCGCATTAAGCAATCGATATCAAGTTGCGCAAAAATATGAATTTATGCAAATTAGCCGTTTTGATGTTACCGGAGTTGTCATAGAGTTGTCGTATAGCCATAACGAAAGTGCATTTGGAGCAATTTCACAACCTTATATTAAGTTGTAGAAGTGATTTTTTGCTACATGCGCATTAAGAAACCGATATCAAGTTGTGTAAAAATTTTAAGGTGTAGAATCGATTTTTTAGTACATATACATTAAGCAATCGATATCAAGATGCGTAAGAATATGTACTTTACATATTTATGCTAATTAGCAGTTTTGATGTTATTGGAGTTGTCGTATAGCCACAACGACAGTGTATTTGCAGCAATCTCACAATCTTATATTAAGGTGTAAAATTGATTTTTTCGTACATATACATTAAACAATCGACATCAGGGTGCGTAAGAATATGTAGTATACATATTTATGCTAATTAGCCGTTTTGATGTTATTGGAGTTGTCGTATAGCCACAACGACAGTGTATTTAAAGTAATTTCGCAATCTTATATTAAGGTGTAAAATTGATTTTTTGGTACATGCACATTAAGCAATCGATATCAAGTTGCGGAAAAATATGAACTTTACATATTTAAACTAATTAGCCGTTTTAAAGTTATTTCAGTTGTCATAGAGTTGTCGCATCACCATAACGACAGTGTATTTGGAGCAATTTCACAATCTTGTATAAGGTGTGGAATCGATTTTTTAGTCCATACACATTAAGCAATTGATATCAAGTTGCGTACAAATATTAACTTTACATATTTATGCTAATTAGCCGTTTTGATGTTATTGGAGTTGTCAATGAGTTGTCGTTTACCCATAACGACGTTGTATTTTGAGAAATTTCATAATCTTATATGTTGAGATTTAGAATCGATTTTTTAGTACATACACATTAAGCAATCGATATCAAGTTGCGTAAAAATATGAACTTTACATATTTCTTTTAATTAGCCGTTTTGAAGTAATTAAAGTTGTCATAGAGTTTTCTCATCACCATAACGACAGTGTGTTTGGAGCAATTTCGCAGTCTTATATTAAGGTGTAGAATCTTTTTTTTTAGTACATACACAATAAGAAATCGATATCAAGTTGCGTAGAAATATGACCTTTACATATTTATGCTAATTAGCCGTTTTGATGTTATTGGAGTTGTCAATGAGTTGTCGTGTAGCCATAACGAGATTGTATTGGGAGCAATTTCACAATCGCATATTAAAGTGTAGAATCGACTTTTTCAGTACATACACATTAAGCAGTCGATATCAAGTTGCGTAAATATATGAACATTTCATATTTCTGTTAATTAACCGTTTTGATGTTATTGGAGTTGTCACAGAGTGGTTGTGAGGCCTCAACGACAATGTATTTGGTACAATTTTAATACCTTATGTTAACAGAGTTGTTGTAAGGCCATAACGACAATGTATTGGTACAATTTTAGTACCTTATGTTAAGCTGTATAATCGATTTTTTAGTACATATACATTAAGCAATCGATATCAAGGTGCGTAAGAATATGTACTTTACATATTTATGCTAATTAGCCGTTTTGACGTTATTGGAGTTGTCGTATAGCCACAAAGACAGTGTATTTAAAGTAATCTCACAATCTTATATTAAGGTGTAAAATTGATTTTTTGGTACATGCACATTAAGCAATCGATATCAAGTTGCGCAAAAATATGAATTTTACAT
>NW_024394124.1:0-11209 GCF_016617805.1 Bactrocera tryoni
CTCCTCACCAAAATCATGATTTATTGTGTTCGATTTAAGGTCAATGTTCGCATGGACCCTGTTTAGTATGTCGAGCCCAATCACGCCATCAAATGATGTTAAGTCCGGTAAGATGAAAAATTCTGCCACTACACCAAATATTTTTATGTAGCATTTTTCCATGATAGAAGTAACCCCGTGAATAGATTTTACAGAGAATGTGTCCCTGAAATGTTGTGTCCTTAAAGCCGGTGTTGGTTTCATATAACTCCTCGACGCACCAGTATCGATAAGGAGTTTCACTTCTTTCCCTCCTAGGGACTTTGAAATCCAGGGTAGGAGGGACCTTCCCCTAAAAAATTAAGTTGATCTAAACTTACGTCATCCGCCGCTTGTTCGGCTTCTGCACCGTACAATGATTCACTCTGTGGCTCAACTTCCTCCTCCAGATGATTGACACGTTGGATCTTTGGTCCTGTGTAACGTCCAGAATTTGCTGGACGTTTTTGTTGATACCCCTGTTGCATTCTGTTACTGTTTCCTTGATAGGCACCTCGGTCTCTGTCAAACGATTGATGTTTAAATTTCGATGAGGATGGATCAACGTCCATTGGTTCCGCTCTGACTAGTCTGTCGCTGTCACGTCCGTTATTTACCCTTTGATTTTCCGTAAAATGAGGTGCATGTCCGGGTTTGTACTGCCAATTACTATAGTAGTGTGGGCTCTTATGAGCTGAGGGTGGATCATAAGTGTTTGTCCTATGGTTGTTCTGGCTTGAAATTATATTATTATTTTTTTAATGTGGTTGCCCTCGACGTTCCTGGCAGCAAAATTGGCCGCGAACGCATACCGCTCATGGTTTGAGTCTACCTCCTGTGCTAAAGCAAGAGCAGACGGAAGGTCAGACGGCCGTGAAGCGAAAAGAATGTCGCATAAGGGCTTCCTTAAGCCGGAAATGAAAACTCTTAGGGCATCTGCCCTATATTTCTCGTTTATAATTTCTGCCACGCTACTCTCGTAAGACATTATAGTCTTATTAGCTAGTAACGTTAGCTTCTTTTCTACCTCATCGTAGAATTCCAGACAGGACCTAGAGCCCTGTCTTAAGTTAGATAATTCCTGCTCTATAAGATATACGGGACGTTCGTCCGCGTACGTAAAGTCTAAACGTGCTATAATGGCATTAAAATTAAGCACAGTACTAAACGATGAGAGGACCGCATCGGCATCGGCAAAGCACTTCTAACCTCCGCCTTAATTAACTCGCTTATTTTTTCTGTGTTCATATTTGCTTTCTGACTTCCTAACTTTAAATTTCTAAAAAGGTCTTCCAGACCTTCACTCATTAATTTTTGTGCTGTCACTTTCCTTTATTTTATTCACAATTATTGTTATATTTATTCCAGGAAACGAGCATCTCACTTACCCTTCCATTGGATTTGAATACATTAAAATTAGGTTCAGGTTCTTCCGGTTAGTTGATCGGGCCAAAGGTTGTCTCTTCTTAAAGTCCACGTTGAGTCCAAGTAGTTGATTGTTGTTGATTTTAAGTGAGCCAGCTATCGTAGTCACACGAGTCGAGTTAAGAACTTTATATTTTTCTATTAAACTTTTCACTCGCGTGCCCCACGTTGGGCGCCAATTATTCAAAATGTATTGTTCAATTTTAAAATTATTTTATTTGCCGTCATCTCGGCTTAGTTGTCAAGTATAAAAGTGCCCCTTAAAATTATTCCTAACTTAGCTCAAGCCACCAACCCGCATCGCGTTGTGGCTCCTCTGCTGACGTTTTGCTGACCTTGCGCCTCGTGCATGGTGTTTGTTTACTTTGATGTCTGGCCAATGTTCTCACGCAAAATGTGCTGACTTAGCGACATGTGCAGAGTGGTAGGCTCTTATTACGACGGGAATTAGGGTGTGTCGTTTCCTCGCGATAACTTGTACACATTAAGAAATCCGTATCAAGTTGCTTCAAATTATTAAATTCACATATTAAAGTTACTTACTCTTCTTCATCTTAGTAAAGTTGGCATAAAGCCAAAACGGCAGTGCATTTGAAAAATTCCAGAATTTTACATTTAGGTATAAAACCGATTTTCTGGCATGTACACATTTAGAAATCCATATCAAGTTGCTCCAAATCATTAGCTTCACATACTAAGGTCAATTAATCTTCTTCATCTTACTGAAGTTGGCATATAGCCAAAACGGCAGTGCATTTGGAAAAATTCTACAATTTTTCATTTAGGTATAAAACCGACTTTCTTACATGTACACATTTAGAAATCCATATCATGTTGCTTCAAATTATTAAATTCGCATATTAAAGTTAATTAATCTTCTTCATCTTACTAAAGTTGGCATAAAGCCAAAACGGCAGTGCATTTGGGAAATTCCAGAATTTTACATTTAGATGTAAAACCGATCTTCTGGCATGTACACATTAAGAAATCCATATCAAGTTGCTTCAAATTATTAAATTAACATTATAAAGTTAATTAATCTTCTTCATCTTACTGAAGTTGGCATATAGCCAAAACGGCAGTGCATTTGGAAAAATTCCACATTTTTTCATTTAGGTATAAAACCGGCTTTCTTGCATATACACATTTAGAAATCCATATCAAGTTGCTTCAATTTATTAAATTCGCATATTAAAGTTAATTAATCTTTTTCATCTTACTGAAGTTGGCATAAAGCCAAAACGGCAGTGCATTTGGAAAATTCCAGAATTTTACATTTCGGTATAAGACCGAATTTCTGGCATATTCACATTTAGAAATCCTCATCAAGTTGCTTCAAATCATTAGCTTCACATACTAAAGTTAATTAATCTTCTTCATCTTACTGAAGTGGGCATAAAGCCAAAGCGGCAGTGCATTTGGAAAAATTCCACAATGTTTCATTTAGATATAAAACCGGCTTTCTTGCATGTACACATTTAGAAATCCATATCAAGTTGCTTCAAATTATTAAATTCGCATATTAAAGTCAATTAATCTTCTTCATCTTACTGAAGTTGGCATAAAGCCAAAACGGCAGTGCATTTGGAAAAATTCCACAATTTTTTATTTAGGTATAAAACCGACTTTCTTGCATGTACACATTTAGAAAGCCATATCAAGTTGCTTCAAATTATTAAATTCACATATTAAAGTTAATTAATCTTCTTCATCTTACTGAAATTCGCATAAAGCAAAAACGGCAGTGCATTTGGAAAAATTCTACAATTTTTCATTTAGGTATAAAACCGAATTTCTGGCATGTTCACATTTAGAAATCCATATCAAGTTGCTTCAAAGCATAAGCTTAACATATTAAAGTTAATTAACCCTCGCCATCTTACTCAAGTTTGCATAAGACCATAACGGCAGTGCATTTGTTAAAAATTCCACAATTTTACGTTTAGGTATAAAACCGAATTTCTGGCATGTACACATTTAGAAATCAATATCAAGTTGCTTCAAATCGTTAGATTCACATATTAAAGTTAATTAGTCTTCTTCATCTTACTGAAGTTGGCATAAAGCCAAAACGGCAGTGCATTTGAAAAATTCCAGAATTTTATATTTAGGTATAAAACCGATTTTCTGGCATGTAAACATTAAGAAATCCATATCAAGTTGCTTCAAATTATTAAATTCACATATTAAAGTTACTTTATCTTCTTCATCATAGTGAAGTTGCATTAAGCCAAAACGGCAGTGCATTTGGAAAAATTCTACAATTTTTCATTTAGGTATAAAACCGAATTTCTGGTATCTTCACATTTAGAAATCCATATCAAGTTGCTTCAATTTATTAAATTCGCATATTAAAGTTAATTAATCTTTTTCATCTTACTGAAGTTGGCATAAAGCCAAAACGGCAGTGCATTTGGAAAATTCCAGAATTTTACATTTCGGTATAAAACCGAATTTCTGGCATATTCACATTTAGAAATCCATATCAAGTTGCTTCAAATCATTAGCTTCACATACTAAAGTTAATTAATCTTCTTCATCTTACTGAAGTGGGCATAAAGCCAAAACGGCAGTGCATTTGAAAAATTCCAGAATTTTACCTTTAGGTACAAAACCGATTTTCTGGCATGTACACATTTAGAAATCCATATCAAGTTGCTTCAAATCATTAAATTCACATATTAAATTTAATTAATCTTCTTCATCTTACTGAAATTCGCATAAAGCAAAAACGGCAGTGCATTTGGAAAAATTCCACAATTTTTCATTTAGGTATAAAGCCGACTTTCTTACATGTGCACATTTAGAAATCCATATCAAGTTGCTTCAAATTATTAAATTCGCATATTAAAGTTAATTAATCTTTTTCATCTTACTGAAGTTGGCATAAAGCCAAAACGGCAGTGCATTTGGAAAATTCCAGAATTTTATATTTAGATATAAAGCCGATTTTCTGGCAAGGACACATTCAGAAATCCATATCAAATTGCTTCAAATTATTAAATTCACATATTAAAGTTAATTAATCTTCTTCATCTTACTGAAGTTGGCATAAAGACAAAACGGCAGTGCATTTCGAAAAATTCCACAAGTTTTCATTTAGGTATAAAACTGGCTTCCTTGCATGTACACATTTAGAAATCCACAACAAGTTGCTTCAAATTATTAAATTCACATATTAAAGTTAATTAATCTTCTTCATCTTACTGAAATTCGCATAAAGCAAAAACGGCAGTGCATTTGGAAAAATTCTACAAGTTTTCATTTAGGTATAAAACCGAATTTCTGGCATGTTCACATTTAGAAATCCATATCAAGTTGCTTCAAATCATTAGCTTCACATACTAAGGTTAATTAATCTTCTTCATCTTACTGAAGTGGGCATAAAACCAAAACGGCAGTGCATTTGGAAAATTCCAGAATTTTACCTTTAGGCATAAAACCGATTTTCTTGCATGTACACATTTAGAAATCGATATCAAGTTACCTCAAATCATTAGCTTAACATATTAAAGTTAATTAACCCTCAAAATCCTACTCAAGTTAACATAAGGCCATAACGGCAGTGCAGTTGGAAAAAATACACAATTTTACATTTAGCTATAAAACAGACTTTCTTGCATGTACACATTTAGAAATCCACATCAAGTTGCTAGAAATTATTAAATTGACATATTCAAGTTAATTAACCTTCGTCATCTTACAGAAGTTCGCATAAACCGAAAACGGCAGTGCATTTGGAAAAATTACACAATTTTTAATTTAGGTATAAAACCGAATTTCTGGCATGTTTTCATTTAGAAATCCATATCGAGTTCTTCAAATCATTAGCTTCACATATTAAAGTTAATTAATCTTTTTATATGCTTAAATTTCGCTGCAGAAAATAATATTTTACGTAACGCAACACGCAAATTCACCACTCGACATCCTCCCTGTCTGATCAATGATAAAATACTACAGATTAAGCTTATGTTTTTGTCCAAGCAAAACACACCAAGCGAAGTCTTTCAACAAACCTTTGCTGAACTGGAATCTAATTACACAAATAATGGCTGGAAGTTATTGTTTACGGATGGGTCCAAGTCCATCGATTCCACTTCGTTAGCAGTTGTCACTGCCACAGAGAAATCAGTTGCAATTGGCTTCTTCTTAATTACGCAAAAAAGACTAAAGGAAAGTTCCTCATCTGTACAGACAGCAAATCGTGTATGTCTGCAATAATGTCTCCTTCAAATCGCAATCCCATAATAGAAGTTATCAGGGACGCGGTCATTGGTGCCCCTCAGAAAATCCAAGTAATATGGATCCTTGGCCATGCTGGTATTACAGGCAACCACTTTGCAGACCTCGCTGCGAAAAATGTAGCCAGGACTCCTGCCTTAACATACTACGTCTCATCCAAGCAAGACATTCTTAACCTTATTAAGCACAAAAGGCATCAAATAAACGCAAGCGAATGGAAAACATTTAAACATCACTACGCGGGCATAAACCCAGCCAGAAATCGTATAATCTACTCGTCAACAGTTCCAACTAGCGCAATGAAGACATACAGTGGTGGCCATAACATATGCAACTAATACATTAGTTTAGAAAAAGTGTATATATTTTACCAATAACCTTTGCAGACCGTCGATTGGATATGAAATTATTAAAATTTGGTATTTTTACTTTTATTTAACGTTTTTAAACAAAAAAAATTTAGTTCATAAAAAAAAAATAAGAATACCATTTTGATTTCAACTCTAAAATTACGTGGACAAAACATATGCAACTCCGAGTTTGAGTTCAAGTAAAACTATTATAGCGGTATTTTTCTGTTACTATTGTGGCTCCACATTATAAATAATGGAATATCGTTAGTTTTTGTAAATGAATTAGTTTGTTAATTCCGCCAAAGAAACGTGGTTTTTGTTTTATTGAAAATGGCGAGAGACAATTTTGGAATTGAACTTTGGAAGAGAATTATTTCTGAATTTGAGAAAGGAATGGCACAAAAAAACATTGCTATAAAATATGAAATGCACAAAAGCACAATTTCACGAAAAATCAAAAAATCGTTACAACAAAAGAAGTTTTTGTTATACACCGAGGCGGTCGCGTTCGTAAAACCAGCCAAAGGACAGACAATTCAATAGTAAAACTAGCGAAAAAAATCCTGAAATTGTCTCACCACAAATAATTAAAGATTTATATTTGCAAATATCCACAAGAAGTGTACGTAGGCGCCTCTTAAAAGCTTCCCTAAGAGGCGGTTGTCTCTAGTACAAATCGACGGTTTCGGTAAAAAAAAGCTAAGCGTTTGAAATTCGCTAAAGGGCATCTAAGTTGGCCAATTAGTAAATGGAAAACGGTTCTATTCGGTGATGAGTCAAAGATTAACTTAATAGGCAGTGATAGGATGTCTTATGTGTGAAGGCCAGTAAATAAAAAATATGATCCTCATCATTGCAAGATAGCAGTAAGGCATGGTGAAGGAAATGTAATGGTGTGGGGCTGTTTTTCTGCTAACAGAATCGGGCCATTATATAAGATTAATGGAATTTTGAATCAATACGACTTCAAATGTATTTTAGAGTGTATATTATTGCCCTATGCTAGATGGGAAATGCCATTCCGTTGAGACTTCCAACTGGACAATGACCCAAAGCACTCGGCTAAAGTAGTATAAGTCTTGGTTTGAAGCAAACAACGTTAATGTTATGAAAAGGCCACCACATTCACCAGACCTCAACCCTATTAAGAACTTAACGGAGCTGGTTAACAGGCGCGTAGATAGGACTAATCTTAAAAATAGCAATGAACTTATTAAAGGACTTCAAGAAGCTTGGAAATCGATTCTGATGAAAATCATAGATAATTTAATTGCCGCAATCTCGAGAAGATGTGCGGAAGTGATAAAAAAACTATGGATTTGGAACAAAATATTAGTAAATCCTATTATTTACCATTGTTTCCAAAAAGTTGCATATGTTTTGTCCACGTAATTTTAGAGTTGAAATCAAAATGGTATTCTTATTTTTTTTTTATGAACTAAATTTTTTTTGTTTAAAAACGTTAAATAAAAGTTAAAATACCAAATTTTAATAATTTCATATCCAATCGACAGTTTGCAAAGGTTATTGGTAAAATATATACACTTTCGTTCATCTTACCTTCAGAAAAAAACGTGATGATTGTATATAGATTCTTAAAAACCAACGATTTGTTAAAATATATTTAAGCAACTTACATCTTTACTAACCCTTAGCAAATAGAATTTTTCACCTAGTTTGATTACAAGACGGCTGAAGGCCTCGTAGCCAGTGCTGCGTTTATGTATTTATATAATAAAACTCTTTTTGTTATATGAATTATTATAAATAAAATAAATAAATAAAATCTTTTTATACTCTAGCAACAATGTTGCTAAGGAGAGTATTATAAATTTGATCACATAACGGTTGTTTGTAAGTCCTAAATCTAGAAGAGTCAGATATAGTGTTATATATACCAAAGTGATCAGGGTGACGAGCAGAGTCGAAATCCGGATGTCTGATGGGCAAAATCGGCCCACTGCCACGCCTACAAAATGGCGGAAACCGAAAACCTATAAAGAGTCATAACTAAGCCATAAATAAAGATATTAAAGTGAAATTTGGCACAAAGGATCGCATTAGGGAGGGGCATATTTGGACGCAATTATTTTGGAAAAGTGGGCGTGGCCCCGCCCCCTACTAAGTTTTTTGTACATACCTCGGAAACTACTATAGCTATGTCAACCAAACTCTACAGAGTCGTTTTCCTCAGGCTTTTCCATATATAGTTCAAAAATGGAAGAAATCAGATAATAACCACGCCCACCTCCCATACAAAGGTTATGTTGCAAATCACTAAAAGTGCGTTAACCGACTAACCAAAAACGTCAGAAACACTAAATTTTACGGAAGAAATTGCAAAAGGAAGCTGCACCCAGGCTTTTTTTAAAAATTGAAAATGGGCGTGGCCTCGCCCACTTATGGACCAAAAACCATATCTCAGGAACTACTCAACCGATTTCAATGAAATTCGGTCCCGAACTTAGCCCTTCCTTACTCGTTCATCTTACTGAAGTTGGCATAAAGCCAAAACGGCCGTGCATTTGGAAAATTCCGGAATTTTACATTTGGGTATAAAACCGATTTTCTTGCATGTACACATTTAGAAATCGATATCAAGTTACCTCAAATCATTAGCTTAACATATTAAAGTTAATTAACCCTCACCATCTTACTCAAAATGACATAGTAAAGTTAATTAACTTTCTTCATCTTGGCATAAAGCCATAACGGTAGTGCACTTTGAAAAATTCTACAATTTTACATTTAGGTATAAAACCGATATTTTGGCATGGACACATTTAAAAATCCATATCAAGTTGCTTCAAAGCATAAGCTTAACATATTAAAGTTAATTAACCCTCGCCATCTTACTCAAGTTTGCATAAGACCATAACGGCAGTGCATTTGCTAAAAATTCCACAATTTTACGTTTTGGTATAAAACCGAATTTCTGGCATGTACACATTTAGAAATCAATATCAAGTTGCTTCAAATCGTTAGCTTCACATATTTAAGTTAATTAATCTTCTTCATCTTACTGAAGTTGGCATAAAGCCAAAACGGCAGTGCATTTGAAAAATTCCAGAATTTTACATTTAGATATAGAGCCGATTTTCTGGCATGTACACATTAAGAAATCCATATCAAGTTGCTTCAAATTATTAAATTCACATATTAATGATACTTAATCTTCTTCATCTTAGTGAAGTTGCATTAAGCCAAAACGGCAGTGCATTTGGAAAATTCCAGAATTTTACCTTTAGGTATAAAACCGATTTTCTGGCATGTACACATTTAGAAATTCATATCAAGTTGCTTCAAATTATTAAATTCACATATTAAAGTTACTTAATCTTCTTCATCATAGTGAAGTTGCATTAAGCCAAAACGGCAGTGCATTTGGAAAAATTCTACAATTTTTCATTTAGGTATAAAACCGAATTTCTGGTATCTTCACTTTTAGAAATCCATATCAAGTTGTTTCAAATTATTAAATTCGCATATTAAAGTCAATTAATTTTCTTCATCTTACTGAAGTTGGCATAAAGCCAAAACGGCAGTGCATTTGAAAAATTCCAGAATTTTACATTTAGATATAAAACCGATTTTCTGGCATGAACACATTAAAAAATCCATATCAAGTTGCTTCAAATTATTAAATTCACATATTAATGTTACTTAATCTTCTTCATCTTACTGAAGTTGGTATAAAGCCAAAACGGCAGTGCATTTGGAAAATTCCAGAATTTTACATTTAGATATAGAGCCGATTTTCTGGCATGTACACATTAAGAAATCCATATCAAGTTGCTTCAAATTATTAAATTCACATATTAAAGTTACTTAATCTTCTTCATCATAGTGAAGTTGCATTAAGCCAAAACGGCAGTGCATTTGGAAAAATTCTACAATTTTTCATTTAGGTATAAAACCGAATTTCTGGTATCTTCACATTTAGAAATCCATATCAAGTTGTTTCAAATCATTAGCTTCACATATTTAAGGTAATTAATCTTCTTCATCTTACTGAAGTTGGCATAAAGCCAAAACGGCAGTGCATTTGAAAAATTCCAGAATTTTACATTTAGGTATAAAACCGATTTTCTGGCATGTACACATAAGAAATCCATATCAAGTTGCTTCAAATTATTAAATTCACATATTAAAGTTACTTAATCTTCTTTATCTTAGTGAAGTTGGCATAAAGCCAAAACGGCAGTGTATTTGGAAAAATTGCTTAATTTTACGTTTAGGTATAAAACCGGCTTTCTTGCATGTACACATTTAGAAATCCATATCAAGTTGCTTCAAATTATTAAATTCGCATATTAAAGTCAATTAATTTTCTTCATCTTACTGAAGTTGGCATAAAGCCAAAACGGCAGTGCATTTAAAAATTCCAGAATTTTACATTTAGGTATAAAACCGATTTTCTGGCATGAACACATTAAAAAATCCATATCAAGTTGCTTCAAATTATTAAATTCACATATTAAAGTTACTTAATCTTCTTCATCATAGTGAAGTTGCATTAAGCCAAAACGGCAGTGCATTTGGAAAAATTCTACAATTTTTCATTTAGGTATAAAACCGAATTTCTGGTATCTTCAAATTTAGAAATCCATATCAAGTTGGCATAAAGCCAAAACGGCAGTGCATTTGAAAAATTCCAGAATTTTACATTTAGGTATAAAACCGATTTTCTGGCATGTACACATTAAGAAATCCATATCAAGTTGCTTCAAATTATTAAATTCACATATTTAAGTTACTTAATCTTCTTCATCTTAGTGAAGTTGGCATAAAGCCAAAACGGCAGTGTATTTGGAAAAATTGCTTAATTTTACGTTTAGGTATAAAACCGGCTTTCTTGCATGTACACATTTAGAAATCCATATCAAGTTGCTTCAAATTATTAAATTCGCATATTAAAGTCAATTAATTTTCTTCATCTTACTGAAGTTGGCATAAAGCCAAAACGGCAGTGCATTTGAAAAATTCCAGAATTTTACATTTAGGTATAAAACCGATTTTCTGGCATGAACACATTTAAAAATCCATATCAAGTTGTTTCAAATCATTAGCTTCACATATTTAAGGTAATTAATCTTCTTCATCTTACTGAAGTTGGCATAAAGCCAAAACGGCAGTGCATTTGAAAAATTCCAGAATTTTACATTTAG
>NW_024394125.1:0-4225 GCF_016617805.1 Bactrocera tryoni
AAATGCACTGCCGTTATGGCTTTATGTCAACTTCATTACGATGAAGAAGCTTAATTAACCTAAATATGTGAAGTTAATGATTTGAAGCTATGCAATATCGATTGCTAAATACGAATATACAAGAAAATCGACTTTATGTATACATAAATATAAGATTTTGGAATTCTTCCAAATGCACAGCCGTTTTGGCTTTATGTCAACTTCAGTAAGATGAAGCAAGTAAGCTTAGTTAAATATGTGAAGATAATGATTAAATGCTACTCAATATCGATTACCAAATGTGTGTAAACAAAAAAATCGACTTTATACAAATAGCAAATATAAGATTTTGGAATTCTTCTAAATGCACTGCCGTTGTGGCTTTATGTCAACTTCAGTAAGATGAAGAAAGTTAACTAACTTAAATATGTGAAGTTAATGATTAGAAGCTACTCAATATCGATTGCTTAATACGTGTATACAAGAAAATCGACTTCATACATATACTAAATATAAAATTTTAGAATTCTTCCCAGTGCACTGCCGTTATGACTTTATGTCAACTTCAGTAAGATGTAAAAGGTTAATTAACTTAAATATGTAAAACTAATGACTAAAAGCTTTTCAATATCGATTGCTAAACGTGTGTATACAATAAAATCGACTTTATGCATAAAGTAAATATAAGATTTGGAATTCTTCCAAATACATTGCCGTTATGGCTTACTGTCAACTTCAGTAAGATGTAAAAGGTTAATTAACTTAAATATGTAAAACTAATGATTTGAAGCTACTCAATATGGACTGCTAAATGTGTATATACAAGAAAATCGACTTTATACATATGGTAAATATAAAATTTGTAATTCCTTACGCTCTACCGTTATGGCTTTATGTCCGCTTCAGTAAGATGTAAAAGGTTAATTAACTTAAATATGTGAAGCTAATGATTAGAAGCATATCAATATCGATTGCTAAATGTGAATATACAAGAAATTCGACTTGACAATATCGATTGCTAAATGTGTGTATACAAAAAAATCGACTTTATATCTAAATATAAGATTATGGAATTTTTCCAAATGCTCTGCCGTTATGGCTTTATGTGCACTTCAGTAAGATGTAAAAGGTTAATTAACTTAAATATGTAAAGTTAATGATTAGAAGCTACTCAATATCGATTGCTAAATGTGTGTATACAAGAAAATCGACTTTATACATATAAAAAATATAAGATTTGGAATTCTTCCAAATGCACTGCCGTTATGGCTTTTTGTCAACTTCAGTAAGATGTAAAAAGTTAATTAACTTAAATATGTAAAACTAATGATTAGAAGCTACTCAATATCGACAGCTAAATGTGTATATACAAGAAAATCGACTTTTTATCTACCTATAATATTATGGAATTTTTCTAAATGCACTGCCGTTATGGCTTTATGTAAACTTCACTAAGATGTAAAAGGTTAATTAACTTAAATATGTAAAATTTATGATTTGAAGCTACTCAATATCGACTGCTAAATATGAATATACAAGAAAAACGACTTTATACATAAATATAAGATTTTAAATTCTTCTAAATGCAGTGCCGTTTTTGCTTTATGTCAACTTCATTAAGATGAAGAAAGTTAACTAACTTAAATATGTGAAGTTAAAGATTGGAAGCTACTCAATATCGATTGCTAATGTGTGTATACAAGAAAATCGGCTTTATACATATACTAAATATAAGATTCTGGAATTCTTCTAAGTGCACTTCCGTTATGGTTTTATGTCAACTTCAGTAAGATGTAAAAGGTATTTAACTTAAATATGTTAAACTAATGATTTGAAGAAACTCAATGTCGATTGCTAAATGCGTATGTACAAGAAAATCGACTTTATACATAAATATAAGATTTTAGAATTCTTCCAAATGCCCTGCCGTTTTTGCTTTACGTCAGCTTCATTAAGATAAAAAAAGTTACCTAACTTAACTATGTGAAGTTAGTGATTAAAAGCTACTCAATATCGATAGCTTAGTGTGTGTATACAAAAAAAAATCGACTTTATATCTAAATATAAGATTATGGAATTTTTTCAAATGCTCTGCCGTTATGGCTTTATGTCAACTTCAGTAAGATTAAGAAAGTTAACTAATTTAAATATGTTAAGTTAATGATTAGAAGCTACTCAATATCGCTTGCTAAATGTGTGTATACAAGAAAATCGAATTTATACATATAGTAAATATAAGATTCTGGAATTCTTCCAAATGCACTGCCGTTATGGCTTTATGTCAACTTCAGTAAGATGAAGAAAGTTAACTAACTTAAATATGTGAAGCTGCTGATTGGAAGCATCTCAGTATCGATTGATAAATGTGTGTATACAAAAAAATCGACTTTATGCATATAGCAAATATAAAATTTGGAATTCTTCCAAATGCACTGCCGTTATGGCTTTACGTCAACTTCAGTAAGGTGTAAAGTGTTAATTAACTTAAATATGTGAAGTAAGTGATTTGAAGCAATGCAATATCGCTTGCTTAATATGAATATACAAAAAAATCGACTTTATACATAAATATAAGATTTTAGAGTTCTTCCAAATGCACTGCCGTTTTTGTTTTATGCCAACTTCATTAAGATGGAGAAAGTTAGCTAACCTTAAATATGTGATCTTAATGATTAGAGGCTACCCAATATCGATTGCCAAATGTGTGTTTACAAAAAAATCGACTTTATATCTAAATATAAGATTACGGAATTTTTCCAAATGCACTGCCGTTATGGCTTTATGTCAACTTCAGTTAGTTGAAGAAAGTTAACTATCTTAAATATGTGGAGTTAATGATTAGAAGCTACTCAATATCGATTGCTAAAGGCGTGTATACAAGAAAATCGACTTTATACATATAGTAAATATATGATTCTGGAAATCTTCCAAATGCACTGCCGTTTTTGTTTTAATGCAACTTCAGTAAGATGAAGAAGGTTAACAAACTTAAATAAGTGAAGTTAATGATTAGAAGCTACTCAATATCGACTGCTAAATGTGTATATACAAGAAAATCGACTTTATATCTAAATGTAACATTATGGAATTTTTCCAAATGCACTGCCGTTATGGCGTTATGGCTAAAATGGATGCTAAATGTGTGTATACAAGAAAATCGACTTTATACATATAGTAAATATAAGATTCAGGAATTCTTCCAAATGCACTGCCGTTATGGCTTTATGTCAACTTCAGTAAGACGTAAAAGGCTAATTAACTTAAATATGTAAAACTAATGATTTAAAGCATATCAAAATCGTTTGCTAAATGTGAATATACAAGAAAATTGACTTGACAATATCGATTGCTAAATGCGTATATACAAGAAAATTGATGTATACTTAAACACAAGATTGTGCAGTTCTTCCAAATGTACTGCCGTTATGGTTTATGTCAACTTCAATAAGATGAAGAAAGTTAACTAGCTTAAATATTTGAAGTTATTGATTAGAAGCTACTCAGTATCGATTGCTAAAGGTGTGTATGCAAGGAAGTCGACTTTATATTTAAATATAAGATTTTGGAATTTTTTCAAATGCTCTGCCGTTATGGCTTTATGTCAACTTCAGTAAGATTAAGAAAGTTAACTAACTTAAATATGTTAAGTTAATGATTAGAAGCTACTCAATATCGCTTGCTAAATGTGTGTATACAAGAAAATCGACTTTATACATATAGTAAATATAAGATTCTGGAATTCTTCCAAATGCACTGCCGTTATGGCTTTATGTCAACTTCAGTAAGATGAAGAAAGTTAACTAACTTAAATATGTGAAGCTGCTGATTGGAAACATCTCAGTATCGATTGATAAATGTTTGTATACAAGAAAATCGACTTTGTGCATATAGCAAATATAAAATTTGGAATTCTTCCAAATGCACTGCCGTTATGGCTTTACGTCAACTTCAGTAAGATGAAGAAGCTTAATTAAATTAAATATGTGAAGCTAACGATTTGAAGCAATGCAATATCGATTGCTTAATATGAATATACAAAAAAATCGACTTTATACATAAATATAAGACTTTAGAGTTCTTCCAAATGCAGTGCCGTTTTTTTTTATGCCAACTTCATTAAAATGGAGAAAGTAAGCTAACTTAAATATGTGATCTTAATGATTAGAGGCTACCCAATATCGATTGCCAAATGTGTGTTTACAAAAAAATCGACTTTATATCTAAATATAAGATTACGGAATTTTTC
>NW_024394126.1:0-3056 GCF_016617805.1 Bactrocera tryoni
AGTTGCTTCAAATCATCAGTATAATATATTTAAGTTCACTTACCTTCTTCATCTTACTGAAGTAGACATAACGCCATAGCGGCAGTGCATTTCGAAGAATTCTACAATCCTATATTAAGGTATAAAGTCGATTTTCTTGTATATTCACATTTAGAAGTCCATATTAAGTTGCTTCAAATCATTAGTATAACAAATTTAAGTTCACTTACCTTCTTCATCTTACTGAAGTAGACATAACGCCATAACGGCAGTGCATTTCGAAGAATTCTACAATCCTATGTATATTAAGGTATAAAGTCGATTTTTTTGTATATTCACATTTAGAAGTCCATATCTAGTTGCTTCAAATCATTAGTATAACATATTTAAGTTCACTTACCTTCTTCATCTTACTGAAGTAGACATAACGCCATAACGGCAGTGCATTTCGAAGAATTCTACAATCCTATGTATATTAAGGTATAAAGTCGATTTTCTTGTATATTCACATTTAGAAGTCCATATTAAGTTGCTTCAAATCATTAGTATAACAAATTTAAGTTCACTTACCTTCTTCATATTACTGAAGTAGACATAACGCCATAACGGCAGTGCATTTCGAAGAATTCTACAATCCTATGTATATTAAGGTATAAAGTCGATATTCTTGTATATTCACATTTAGCAATCGTTATTGAGTTGCTTCAAATCATTGGTTTAACATATTTAAGTTCACTTAAGTTCTTCATCTAACTGAAGTAGACATAACGCCATAACGGCAGTGCATTTGGAAGAATTCCACAATCCTATATTAAGCAATCGATATTGAGTTGCTTCAAATCATTAGTTTAACATATTTAGGTTCATTTACCTTCTTCATCTTATTGAAGTGGACATAACGCCATAACGGCAGTGCATTTGGAAGAATTCTGCAAATTCTTATATTAAGGTATAAAGTGGATTTTCTTGTATATTCACATTTAGAAGTCTATATTGAATTACTTCAAATCATTTACTTCACTTATTTAAGTTAAATAACATTCTCCATCTTACTGAAATAGACATAAAGCCATAACGGCAGTGCATTTGGAAGATTTGCACAATCCTATATTAAGGTATATCATTAGTAAAACATATTTATTTTCATTTCATTATTTAAGTTCACTTACCTTCTTAAGCTTACTGAAGTAGACATAAAGCCATAACGGAAGTGCATTTGGAGAATTGCACAATCCTATATTAAGGTATAAAGTCGATTTTCTTGCATACTCACATTTAGCAATCGATATTGAGCTGCTTCAAATCACTAGTTTAACATATTTAAGTTCTCTTACCTTCTTAAGCTTACTAAGGTAGACATAAAGCCATAACGGCAGTGCATTTGGAAGAATTCCACAATCCTATATTAAGATATAAAGTAGATTTTCTTGTATATTCACATCTAGAAGTCTGTATTGAATTACTTCAAATCATTTACTTCACTTATTTAAGTTAAATAACATTCTCCATCTTACTGAAGTTGACATAAAGCCATAACGGCATTGCATTTGGAAGAATTCCATAATCCTATATTAAGGTATAAAGTCGATTTTCTTGTATATTCACATTTAGCAATCGAAATTGAGTTGCTTCAAATCACTAGTTTAACATATATAAGTTCTCTTACCTTCTTAGGCTTACTGAAGTAGACATAAAGCCATAACGGCAGTGCATTTGGAAGAATTGCACAATCCTATATTAAGATATAAAGTCGATTTTCTTGCATACTCACATTTAGCAATCGATATTGAGTTGCTTCAAATCACTAGTTTAACATATTTAAGTTCTCTTGCCTTCTTAAGCTTACTGAGGTAGACATAAAGCCATAACGGCAGTGCATTTGGAAGAATTCCACAATCCTATATTAAGATATAAAGTCGATTTTCTTGTATATTCACATCTAGAAGTCTATATTGAATTACTTCAAATCATTTACTTCACTTATTTAAGTTAAATAACATTCTCCATCTTACTGAAGTTCACATAAAGCCATAACGGCATTGCATTTGGAAGAATTCCACAATCCTATATTAAGGTATAAAGTCGATTTTCTTGTATACACACATTTAGCACTCGATATTGAGTTGCTTTGAATCATTAGTTTGACATATTTAGGTTAATTTACCTTCTTCATCTTACTGAAGTAGACTAACGCCATAACGGCAGTCCATTTGGAAGAATTCTACAATCTTATATTAAGGTATAAAGTCGATTTTCTTGTATATTCACATTTAGAAGTCCATATTTAGTTGCTTCAAATCATTAGTATAACATATTTAAGTTCACTTACCTTCTTCATCTTACTGAAGTAGTAATAACGCCATAACGGCAGTGCATTTCGAAGAACTCTACAATCCTATATTAAGGTATAAAGTCGATTTTCTTGTATATTCACATTTAGAAGTCCATATTTAGTTGCTTCAAATCATTAGTATAACATATTTAAGTTCACTTACCTTCTTCATCTTACTGAAGTAGTAATAACGCCATAACGGCAGTGCATTTCGAAGAACTCTACAATCCTATATTAAGGTATAAAGTCGATTTTCTTGTATATTCACATTTAGAAGTCCATATTAAGTTGCTTCAAATCATTAGTATAACAAATTTAAGTTCACTTACCTTCTTCATCTTACTGAAGTAGACATAACGCCATAACGGCAGTGCATTTCGAAGAATTCTACAATCCTATGTATATTAAGGTATAAAGTCGATTTTTTTGTATATTCACATTTAGAAGTCCATATCTAGTTGCTTCAAATCATTAGTATAACATATTTAAGTTCACTTACCTTCTTCATCTTACTGAAGTAGACATAACGCCATAACGGCAGTGCATTTCGAAGAATTCTACAATCCTATGTATATTAAGGTATAAAGTCGATTTTCTTGTATATTCACATTTAGAAGTCCATATTAAGTTGCTTCAAATCATTAGTATAACAAATTTAAGTTCACTTACCTTCTTCATCTTACTGAAGTAGACATAACGCCATAACGGCAGTGCATTTCGAAGAATTCTACAATCCTATGTATAT
>NW_024394127.1:0-6871 GCF_016617805.1 Bactrocera tryoni
AGGCATAGAAAAAGCCTGCGAAGTTCTATTTGAAAACCACGGGAATATACATAAAGCAACTATATTTACGGACAGCCAGGCGGCCCTCCTGGCATTGTCTTCACCCATGACAAATTCCAGTACAGTTCACAACTGCAAGAGAGCACTAAGCTCAATAAAAGACAAGCTCCAGCTAAACTTGATCTGGGTTCCCGGCCACAAGAACATTTTCGGTAACGAAAAAGCAGACGAGTTGGCAAAGGCAGGAGCTTTCCTCAATGAATCCATGGCGGAGCTAATACCAAGCCCGCTAGGATCGATAAAAGGAGAGATCAATAGACAATTTCAGCAAATTGCAAACAACAGGTGGAAAAACATTACAAAATGCGTCATAACTAAACAATTATGGCCAACATATGACGGGAAAAGAACCAATGACTTATTAAATAGGTCAAGAAAAAGTATTTACAGAATAACAGCTACCACAACAGGGCACTGACCATTTGGGGAACATGCGTCCAAAATGGGATTGCCCTACAACGACATCTGCCGTGGCTGCGGAGTAGCAGGGAACAAGGAAACAATCTTCCACTTTCTCTGCGAATGCCAAGCTCTAGCACAGATCCGACACAAAACACTCGGAATCCACCAAGCACCAAACCTTGAATGGATTTCCACCAAAAGCATATCGGACATAAGTAGTTTCATCGAAAACTCAAAATGGTTTGAGAGACAAGGTGAAACGTAATAGCAGATACAGGAGGTTCTACGAATAGTGTATCAAAATGGCACATCAAGTGCTAATTGAGCCCGATAGGGCTGCACTCCTACCTACCTACCTTCTGATAATGCATGTTGATCGACATAATAGGTTAGGTTAGGTTAAGTTGGATGGCCGATCTAAGATCGCATTGCGTGGCCTATACGTAGTCCTTTGTGATGCCATAGAAAATAGAACTCCTGTATTCGGACTTAAAGATCGCGTGCCAATAAAGCAATGGCCTATCAAGAGTCCCATTACTAAAGAGAGGCTTGCCTTACTGAGGGCGAAGAGATCGTGATCTGTGATCTATCTTGGGCCAGAATGCTTTTGCGACCTGCAGTGGTCAGGAAGTCTGAAACTAGAGCTGATGGAGAGCTCCCGACAGTAAACCCCTCCACCAACCTTCCCCATATTGTTCGACATAATAAGAACCAAGAAAATTTTAAAAGTCGGTTGTAACATTCGAAGTAAATGTTACAGATTACATATAATAAAATACAATTTCTAGTAAATTAAATTTGTAGTACTTTTGGCTTCTTCTTTTGTATACTCTCGCCATTCTTTCTTCCACAGTTCTATGATGACTCATACATTTCTACTGTCCTCTGCACTCTCTTCTGCTATTTAACCAATTTTTTTTTGTTCAACAAACTTAAGCAGCCGCATTGACCTATTGCACACTTTAACACTTTGAACTGCAAAAGCAATATGTCAAAAGGAGTAGGTGAAAAGCGCAAGCAGATAAAATCGAGAAAAAAAAAATGTTAAATATATACAAATGCAATAAAGTAAGGAACAAGGCTGTGAAGCACAAGGCAGATGCGCCAAATCTCACAAGTAAAAATTTGGTGGTAAGCAAAAACAAAGCAAATAGAATGCAAGCGATCAGCAGAGGCGGGATGGAGCACTTTTATTTTATTTATTTTTGGTTCAAGAAGTATAGCAACCGCGCAATCTCGAAATATAAAATGGCATCGTGACCAAATGAAATATATCACAAACCAACGAAATATTCTTATCACTGTACAGTGATCGTGCCAGAGTTTACAATGACACACATTCACACAGGGACTTAACAAAAGCTCAGAGAAAGCAGCGCTGAATTGCACCTTAAGATGGCAATGACGTAGGCACTAATAGTTTGCGAATATATATGTTTACAAAGGTATTCACTCTTACTTCTGTCGCGTTTTCTATTTAGTTTATAAATTATGAAAAATCTGCGTTGGACCGAACAGAACACTAGTGAGCAAGTGGATGCTTACGCTTTCTAATACTGTATGTTATCTGAGCTAATTATGTAAGTGCCATGAGACTTTTGGTTTAACATTTCGTCAAAATCAATAAAATGCTCCGAAAGTGAGCTTAAGTTTTAAAAGCTTAGGAAAGTTAAAAAAATTATGTTAAATAATTATAAGCCAGAAGTGTTTAATGAATATCAGTACATATTTGAAAGCTTTTTAAGTTGTGCTGTTACTCAAAAGCTTTTAAAAAGATATATAGTTGAATTATTTAGATTTTTCAAAAAAACTTATCAGGATTTTTATCTAATTTACATGCATTTATCATACAAAATAATTATATTTGGTCCGCCAGTTTTGGTGCTTTCATTTTATTATCGACAGTTTCGTTCATACATAATATTCAGTTTATGGGAAATGCAAAACCAAATATTTCTCAAGACCTTTCAAGAAGAAAATCTCAGTGATTATATAATAAACATGTATCGTTTTGTTGAATTTTCATAAATTGAGTTTTTACTTCATTAAACAACATTACAAGAACCGTTATTGTAATTATAGCTGCAGTGACAAGCGCTTCCGTTTAACACTTGAGCGCTGACGTGCCACTACGTTAAGTTTACGCACCTGAGTACATAAGTATTTACATTGAAAATGTCGACAAAACTTCAAATTGTCAATATTTACTCACAATCAGCCGAAGAGCGCAAGGGAGGGAGTTATTGCATATGTAAACTCGTGAGCTTTCTACGTGAGCACTCTCTCTATATAAAAACGTGATGTTCTGATCAAGAAATTTCTTTTTAAATGACACTTATGGCAGTGTTTAGCTGCCGGAAAGGGATATGCGGTCACATCAGCAGCGGCAATAACAAAGATTGCGGCGAAAGAAGCGGTTAACACTTGTCAGCGCTTTTGTTTGCTTTGTGAGTTTGAGTTAGAAAAATGAATGCACGGAAAGCGTTAATTTTGGTATTGATTTTATTTGCTTTTGGAGACTTAGTAAATAAAGCCTTGTGCGCTGGAAGAACTCGACTGTTTGCACTACCAGGTAAATTTTTTTGCATTAAAATAAACATGTTTTTTTGAGTGTTGCAGTTCGGTTGTCAGTGCTAATAGCTATATTAACTTAAAATAAAAAAAATTCTAAC
Source organism: Bactrocera tryoni (assembly GCF_016617805.1). NCBI lineage: Eukaryota > Metazoa > Arthropoda > Insecta > Diptera > Tephritidae > Bactrocera > Bactrocera tryoni. Next base: position 3,135 of record NW_024394127.1, read on the forward strand.
AAGTTTTTGTTCCAATCTACTAATGCAATGCTGCGATCATTTAATTATGCTTGCCATACACGAAGCATGGCGTCATTGAGAGTTAATAATTGATAAATGTGCGCGCATAAAACCTGAATGAAAGCACTGAGGTACGTACATATTTATGCATCTATATGTACATATGTATACGCGTATATAGCTGAGTATGCATAACAGCTATTACACTTGGCTATCATTACCGTTAACTCCAAGTTGGCACAAAGAAACACGTACCGCTGTACAAATAAAATTGATATAACAATTATCTAGTAGTTATAAGTAAAACATGGGCTTGTCTGCTTGCATTACACACGGGTATATATATATATTAGCTTTGTATGCAATGAAAAACTTGAACGTGCAAATGCAAGTTAGAAAGTCGGCAAGACAAAGTCAAGGTAGAAGGGGCGCGTCTGCAGTTATTATTCAACTCTAATTTTGTACAATAATATTTTTTTAAATTATTTTTTCTATTAGTATTTGATTTTTTAACCTTAAGTAATTTTTAAAAACAATTAAATTTGTTTTGCTAATTAAAATTATTTTTTTTTAAGTTTTCTTTTTAAGATTTTTTTTTTTGATTTATAGGTTCGTGAATTTATTTAATAAAATAAAATTAATATGACTTAATTTTTGTAAATTAAAATATAGTGTTTCTTATAAATTTATTAATTTTTTTTTTTAATTTTTATTAGAGTCGTTTTTTTAGGTGTCTTTAATATCTGTTTTATTTTTTTATGTTTAAAATGTTTTTTGTCTCATTCAAAACTGCTGTTCTGCGCATTTTTAAGTAACTACAAAAATATTGTGCCATGAAATCTGAGGCGTGCGCATAAAATCACAAGTAACTGGGATTGCCCATAGCTGAACGAGTCTCTCGAGTTTGATCAGCATACGCAATAAGCGCTCTTATAAAGACACGCACACATAGTGAAGACACGAACGCCTGCAATTGAAAGTGGAGATTTTGTTGGTGGCACCTAAAATATCCGTGTAGCACTTTAGTCACAGCGTCGCTGCCTTATCTACGAGCACATGTAGAATCCGAGTTAATGGTAAACATTTTTCCAGAAACTAAAACCACACAAATCACAACACAGAAAAATCAATTTTATCACAGGAAGACTTCATTAGGCGAATCAAATTATTAAATAGCTCGAAACAGGGAAAATCGCTAAACCACATTGCTAAATTTATGCTTGCACTCTTGTGTTAGGTGGGTGTGCTCGCCGACGTCTGGCCGGTGGACAGTCTGTCTGGTTGGGCATGTAATTTTCCATCTTACTTCACAGACAATTGATTGTTTCCGTTGCAATGGATTGACTATGCGTAGTATTGAGGAATATCGGTTCAATAAAATGCCAATACTCTTTGTTGTTTTCACAAAAAAAAACGGGTTGCTAATGTGTGGTGGATATATACAATACTGTTGCAATGATGTAGGTGCGCTTCACGTTCCTGAACCAATTATTTTGCTTTTTATTGATTTTTATTAACATTATCAACACTTTCATTGTTCTTGTGACCACAAAACGAAACGTGGTTTTGAGCTATTAAAATGGATTTATAATTTACGTCTTTGATATGAAAACAAAGAGAGAGGAAGAATAAGTAAAGAAGAAGCAAAAATTGCGAAAACTTGCTGCCATTTATTTGTATGCCACATAATGTGTACGCAAGTGAAAAAGAACAGTCAAAACAAAACTCAGAAATTTTGTGCGTGAAACATTTTGATTATTACAGGCTCACTCAGTTGTCTGCATACAAATCTATAATGCGAGGCACACACAAGTGCCTGTCTCGCTGGGTGACCCACTTTTTGTGCATGTTAACGGTAAAATTTTAATAGTTTTTCACTTACGAAGTGCCGAAATAAAGCGTTGAGCCGTAAATTGCTTAAATGCATTTACAATTGCTATTGCTTTTGTGTCTATTTCTACAACTTGGACATTTAAATCGCCTAAGTGTGGATTATGACTTTGTCTGGCGTGACTCACAGAAATTGGTTGATTGATGGAGTGCTCATTTTCGAGAAGGGGGCGCTGAAAAGAAGGCTCAGAAATCAATTAAGAATTAACGAAAATACAACTAGTGAAAAAGGAAATCGGCAGTCTAGGTAATGTAAAAAAGTTTAGAGGAAAGAAATTCAGATTTAAATTTGCTTAATATGCTTTTATTTGAGAAAATACCACATTTCCATTGTTACATCTTTACATTTTGTCAGTCGACTTGAAGATGGCTTTAAAAAAATAAAATCCGATTGAAAAATTTTCGAAAGCAAATGTCTTTACTCATAAAGCTAGTTATGCATTATTATATGACACCATCACAAACCAGTCATAAAAGTCGTTGCCTACATTTTGGCGCGTAAAACTAAATTTCTGATATTGGAAGGATATTAACATATAGCTTTCAATATTCTCTTTATAAGATTATTACCTATATTTTGGTGAAGTGGATATAGTAATACTTAAATTATAAAGACTGAACTCATCTAACTTACTTTCGATATTTTTCAAACAACTTCTTTCTGCACAATTTCGTCAGTTATAAACTTTTCTTTGAGTGAAAGCATAGGTATTACAAGGAAATTATTCTGAGATTACTTATTCACAACAATTAAGGAAGATTCTGATAGCAAAAACGTTGACTACATTTAAGCGCAGCGGCTTAAGTCTTAAAAAAGAATTGAGCTCTATATTTCAAAACAGTTCTCTAATCAGTTGTTATAAAAATTTTTTAAGATATGGTAAACTTTTTTTGAAAATTGCCCAAAATGCCTCTCTAGTAATTTTCCACGAAGTTTTCTTGATTTGATTTTAGGTTTAGTAGTTACTTACATTTTTCGATAATTTCGCAAAATGACTCTCTGGCGATGTTTCACGAAGTTTTTTGTCTTATGGTTAGGTATTCTAACATTTTAAAAACTGTATTGAGAAACTATTCTGACCTTATGGTACTTCCCGCGTATTATTTTTCCTTGCTAAGCTATATATTTTTTTTATTTATGAAAATAAAACTTCATTACTGGCCACAAATTCGATCTACATGCTCATAAATACTCAAATAACAAAAACAAAAACACATTGCCATAAAATCCCAACCCACACAAATTTGATCTACTTAACTTCAAGACCATTTCAATGGCAGCAAAAACTGATTATCGCCGACACAGAAACAGACACTGGAAAAATAAGTCTGGAGTCTGCGATGGCAATCAGCGTTTATTTGGCTAACGAGCGTGTTAAACTGTTCTTCTTTTTCTTTATTAGCGTAGATACCGCTAACGCGATTATAGCCGAGTTAACAACAGCGCGCCAGTCGTTTCTTCTTTTCGCAACGTGGCGCCAATTGGATATTCCAAGCGAAGTCAGGTCCTTCTCCACTTGGTCCTTCCAACGGAGTGGAGGTCTTCCTTTTCCTCTGCTGCCCCGGTGGGTACTGCGTCGAATACTTTCAGAGCAGGAGTGTTTCCATCCATCCGGACAACATGACGTAGCCAGCGTAGCCGCTGTCTTTTAATTCGCTGAACTATGTCAATGTCGTGGTATATCTCATACAGCTCATCGTTCCATCGAATGCGATATTCGCCGTGGCCAACGCGCAAAGGACCATAAATCTTTCGCAGAACTTTTCTCTCGAAACTCGCAACGTCGGCTCATCAGTTGTTGTCATCGTCCAGGCCTCTGCACCATATAGCAGGACGGGAATTATGG
>NW_024394128.1:0-16624 GCF_016617805.1 Bactrocera tryoni
AAACCGATTTTCTTGCATATACACATTTAGAAGTACATATCAAGTTGCTTCAAATCATTAGCTTCACATATTAAAGTTAAATAAGCTTCTCTATCTTACTGAAGTTGGCATAAAGCCAAAACGGCAGTGCATTTGGAAAATTCCAGAATTTTACATTTAGGTATAAAACCGATTTTCTTGCATGTATACATTTAGAAATCCATACCAAGTTGCCTCAAATCAATAACTTCACATATTAGTGTTAATTAGCACTCTACATCTTACTCATGTTGACATAATTCTATAACGGCAGTGCATTTGGAAAACTTATAGAATTTTACATTTAGGTATAAAACCGATTTTCTTGCATATACACATTTAGAAATACATTTAAAGTTGCCTCAAATCATTAGCTTCGCACATTAAAAATAATTAAATTTCTTCATCTTACTGAAGTTGACATAAAGCCCAAACGGCAGTGCATTTGGAAAATTCCAGAATTTTACATTTAGGTATAAACCCGGTTTTCTTGCATGTACACGGTTAGAAATCCATACCAAATTGCTTAAAATCATTAACTTTACATTACTCAAGTTGACATAATGCTATAACAGCAGTGCATTTGGAAAAATTACAAAATTTTACATTTAGGTATAAAACCGATTTTCTTGCATGTACACATTTAGAAATCCACAACGAATTGCTTCAAATCATTAGCTCCATGAAGTTGACACAAAGCCATAACGTTAGTGCATTTGGAAAAAGTCCACTATTTTAGATTTAGGTATAAAACAGATTTTCTTGCATGTACACATTCAGAAATTCATATCAAGTTGCCTCAAGTCATAAGCTTCACATAGTAAAGTTAATTAACCTTCTTCATCTTACTGAAAATGGCATAAAGCCAAAACGGCTGTGCATTTGAAAAAATTCTAGAATTTTACATATATGTAGGTATAAAACCGATTTTCTTGCATATACACATTTAGAAGTACATATCAAGTTGCTTCAAATCATTAGCTTCACATATTAAAGTTAAATAAGCTTCTCTATCTTACTGAAGTTGGCATAAAGCCAAAACGGCAGTGCATTTGGAAAATTCCAGAATTTTACATTTAGGTATAAAACCGATTTTCTTGCATGTACACATTTAGAGATAGATATCAAGTTGCCTCAAATCATTAACTTTACATATTTAAGTTAATTAACCCTCTTCATCTTACTCAAGTTGACATAATGCTATAACAGCAGTGCATTTGGAAAAGGTCCACAATTTTACATTTAGATAGTATAAAAACGATTTTCCTGCATATACACATTTAGAAATACACACGAAGTTTCTTCAAATCATTAACTTCATATATTAAAGGTAATTTACATTCTTTATCTCACAAAAGTTGGCATAAAGCCATAACGGCAGTGCATTTGGGAAAAAATTACATAACTTTACATTTAGATATAAACCAATTTTCTTGCATGTACACATTTAGAAATCCATATCAATCTTCACATATTAAAGTTAATTAAGCTTCTACATCTTACTGAAGTTGGCATAAAGCCAAAACGGCAGTGCATTTGGAAAATTCCGTAATTTTACGTTTAGGTAAAAAACTGATTTTCTTGCATGTACACATTTAGAAATTCATATCAAGTTGCCTCAAATTACTAGCTTCACATATTAAAGTCAATTTACCTTCTTCATCTTACTGAAGTTGCCATAAAGCCAAAGCGTCAGTACATTTGGAACAATACAGAATTTTACATATAGGTATTAAACTGATTTTCTTGCATGTACACAATTAGAAATCAATATCACGCTTGACATATTAAAGTTAATTAACTTTCTTCATCTTACTGAAGTTGGCATAAAGCCAAATCGGCAGTGCATTTGAAAAATTCCAGAATTTTACATTTAGGTGTAAAACTGATTTTCTTGCATATACACATTTAGAAGTACATATCAAGTTGCTTCAAATCATTAGCTTCACATATTAAAGTTAAATAAGCTTCTCTATCTTACTGAAGTTGGCATAAAGCCAAAACGGCAGTGCATTTGGAAAAATTACAGAATTTTACATTTAGGTATAAAACCGATTTTCTTGCGCATACATATTAAGAAATCCATATCAAGTTGCCTCAAATCATAAGCTTCACATATTAAAAATAATTTACCTTTTTCATCTTACTGAAGTTGGCATAAAGTTAAAACGGCAGTGCATTTGGAAAAAATTCCACAATTTGACATTTAGGTATAAAAGCAATTTTCTTGCATATGCACATTTAGAAATACATATGAAGTAGCTCCAAATCATAAGATTAACATATAAAAGTTAATTAACATTTTTCATCTTACAGAAGTTGGCCTAAAGCCAAAACGACAGTGCATTAGGAAAAATTACAGAATTTTACAATTAGGTAAAAAACCGATTTTCTTCCACTAACATATTTAAAAATCCATACCAAGTTGCTTCAAATCATTAGCTTCACATATTAAAGTAAATTAACCCTCATCATCTCACTCAAGTTGACATAATGCTATAACGGCAGTGCATTTGGAAAAAATTCCATAATTTTACATTTAGGTGTAAAACCGATATTCTTCCATGTACACATTTAGAAATCCATATCAAGTTGCTTCAAATCCGTAGCTTTACATATTTGAGTTAATTAACCTTCTTCGTCTTACTGAAGTTGACATAAAGCCAAAATGGCAGTGCATTTGGAAATTTCCAGAATTTTACATTTAGGCACAAAACCGTTTTCCTTGCATGTACACATTTAAAAAACCATAACAAGTTACTTCAAATTATTAAATTCACATATTAAAGTTAATTAAATTTCTTAATATTACTAAAGTTGGTATAAATACATAACGGCAGTGCATTTGGAAAAAATCCACAATTTTATATTTAGGTACAAAACAATTTTCCTGCTTTCAAATATTTAGCAATCCATGTCGAGTTGATTCAAATGATTGACGTCAATTATTCAAGCTAATTTACCTTCGTCATCTTACAGAAGTTGGCAAAAACCGAAAACGGCAGTCCATTTGGAAAAATTCCACAATTTTACATTTAGGTATAAAACCGATTTTCTTTCATCTACACAATTAAAAAGCCATATCAAGCTGCTTCAAATTAGTAGCTTCACATAATAGAGTAAATTAACCTTCTTCATCTTACTGAAGTTGACATAAAGCCAAAACGGCAGTGCATTTGGAAATTTCCAGAATTTTACATTTAGGCATAAAATCGAGTTCCTTGCATGTACACATTTAGAAATCCATAAAAAGTTGCCTCAATACATTAACTTTACATATTAAAATTAATTAACCCTTTTCATCTTACTCAAGTTGACATAAAGCCATAACGGCAGTGCATTTGGAAAATTTCTAGAATTTTACATTTAGGTATAAAATCGATTTTCTTACATATACACATTAAGAAATGCATATAAAGTTTCTTCAAATTATTAACTTCATATACTAAAGCTAATTAACCTTCTCCATCTTACTGAAGTTGGCATAAAGCCAAAACGGCAGTGCATTTGGAAAAATTCTAGAATCTTACATTTAGGTATAAAACCTATTTTCTTGAATATACACATTTAGAAATCCACATCAAGTTTCTTCAATTCATTAGCTTTACATATTAAAGTTAAATAAACTTCTTCATCTTACTGATTGTCGTGCATGTACATGGCCAGAAATCCACATCAAGTTCCCTCAAAACATTATATTATAGTTAATTAACACTCAACATCTTACTCAAGTTGACATAAAGCCATGACATCAGTGCATTTGGAAAAAGTCCACAATTTTAGATTTAGGTATAAAACCTTTCTGTGCATGTACACATTTAGAAATCCATTAAAAAATGCCTCAAATCATTAACTTCACATATTAAAGTTAATTAACCCTCTATATCTTACTCAAGTTGACATAAAGCCAAAACCGCAGTGCATTTGGAAAGATTCCACAATTTTAAATTTACGTATAAAATCGATTTTCTTGCATATACATATTGACAATCCATGTCGAATGGCTCTACATCATTAGCTTCACATACTTAAGTTAATTAGCCTTCTTCATCTTACTAAGGTTGACATCATACCAAAACGGCAGTGTATATACACAATTAGAAATCCACAACGAATTGCTTTAAATAATTAGCTTCACATATTAATGTTAATTAACACTTATCATCTTACTCAAGTTGACATAAAGCCATAACGGTAGTGCATTTGGAAACTTCCGGAATTTTATATTTAGGCATAAAGCCGATTTCCTTGCATCTACACATTTAGAAATCCACAACGAATTGATTCAAATCATTAGCTCCACATATTAAAGTTAACTAACCCTCAGTAGTAAGTTAGATTACTCAAGTTGCCATAAAGCCATAACGTTAGTGCATTTGGAAAAAGTCCACATTTTTAGATTTAGGAATAAAACCGATTTTCTTGCATGTGCACATTTAGAAATCCATATCAAGTTGCCTCAAATCATTAACTTTACATATTAAAGTTAATTAATCCTCTTCATCTTACTCAAGTTGACATAAAGCCAAAACGGCAGTGCATTTGGAAAAATTCCAGAATATTACATTTAGGTATAAAACCGATTTTCTTGCATATACACATTAAGAAATCCATATCAAGTTGCTTCAAATCATTAGCTTCACATGTTAAAGTTAAATAACCTTCTCCATCTTACAGAAGTTGGCATAAAGCCAAAACGGCAGTGCATTTGGAAAATTGCAAAAATTTACATTTGGGTATAAAACTGATTTTCTTGCATGTACACATTTAGAAATCCATATCAAGTTGCCTCAAATCATTAGCTTCACATATTAAAGTCTATTAACCCTGGCCATCTTACTCAAATTGACATAAAGCCAAAACGGCAGTGCATTTGGAAAAATTCCAGAGTTTTACATCAAGGTATAAAACCGATTTTCTTGCATATACACATTTAGAAATCTATACCAAGTTGCTTCAAATCATTACCTTCACAAATTAAAGTTAAATAACCTTCTTCATCTTACTGAAGTTGACATAAAGCCAAAACAGCTGTGCATTTGGAAATTTCCAGAATTTACATTTGGGTATATAACCGATTTTCGGGCGTGTACATGGTTAGAAGTCCACATCAAGTTCTCTCAAATCATTAACTTCACATATTAAAGTTAATTAACCTTCTATATCTTACTCAAGTTGACATAAAGCCAAAACCGCAGTGCATTTGGAAAGATTCCACAATTTTAAATTTACGTATAAAATTGATTTTCTTGCATATACATATTGACAATCCATGTCGAATGGCTCTAAATCATTAGCTTCACATACTTAAGTAAATTAGCCTTCTTCATCTTACTAAGGTTGACATCATGCCAAAACGGCAGTGTATATACACAATTAGAAATCAACAACGAATTGCTTTAAATCATTAGCTTCACATATTAATGTTAATTAACACTTATCATCTTACTCAAGTTGACATAAAGCCATAACTTTAGTGAATTTGGAAAAAATTCCAGAATTTTACATTTAGGTATAAAACCGATTTTCTGGCATGTACACATTTAGAAATCCATATCAAGTTGCTTAAAATCATTAACTTTACATATTAAAGTTAATTAACTTTCTTCACCTCACCAAGGTTAACCTAAAGCAAGAACGGCAGTGATTTTGGAAAAATTCCACAATCTTATATTTAGGTATTAAATCGCATTTTTTGTATATACCCATTTAGCAATTTATGTCGAGTTATTTCAAATCAGTTACTTCACATATGTAAGTTAATTAACCCTGATATTACACAAGTTGACATAAAGTCATAACCGCAGTGCATTTGGAAAAAATTCCAGAATTTTTCATTTAGGTATAAAACCGATTTTCTTGTATATACACATTTAGAAATCCATATCAAGTTGCTTCAAATCATTAGCTTCACATGTTAAAGGTAAATAACCTTCTCCATCTTACTAAATTTGGCATAAAACCAAAACATTAGTGCATTTTGAAAAAGTCCACAGTTTTAGATTTAGTTATAATCCCGATTTTCTTGTACACATTTATAAATCCATATCAAGTTGCCTCAAATCATTAACTTTACATATTAAAGTTAATTAACCTTTTTCATCTTACTCAAGTTGACATGAAGCCATAACGGCAGTGCATTTAGAAAAAAAAAACTCCACAATTTTACATTAAGGTATAAAACCGATTTTCTTTCATCTACACAATTAAAAATCCATATCAAGTTGCTTCAAATCAGTAGGTTCACATGTTAGAGTAAATAAACCTTCTCCATCTTACTGAAGTTGGCATAAAGCCAAAACGTTAGTGCTTTGGAAAAAGTCCAGAAAGTTACATTTAGGTGTAAAACCGATTTTCTTGCATATACACATAAAGAAATCCATATCAAGTTGCTTTAAATCTTTAACTTTACATATTAAAGTTAATTAACTTTCTTCACCTCACCAACGTTAACCTAAAGCAAGAATGGCAGTGTTTTTGGAAAAATTCCACAATCTTATATTTAGGTATTAAATCGAATCTTTTGCATATACCCATTTAGCAATCTATGTCGAGTTATTTCAAATCAGTAATTTCACATATGTAAGTTAATTAACTCTGATATTGCTCAAGTTGACAAAAAGTCATAACCGCAGTGTATTTGGAAAAAATTCCATAATTTTACATTTAGGTAAAAAACCGATTTTCTTGCATATACACATTTAGAAATACATATGAGGTTGCTTCAAATCTTTAGCTTCACATATTAAAGTAAATTGACCCTCACCATCTTACTGAAGTTGGCATAAAGCCAGAAAGGCAGTGCATTTGGAAACTTCCGGAATTTTATATTTAGGCATAAAACAGATTTCCCTGCATGTACACATTTTGAAATCCACAACGAATTGCTTCAGTTCATTAGCTACACATATTAAAGTTAACTAACCCTCACCATCTTACTCAAGTTGACATAAAGCCATAACGTTAGTGCATTTGGACAAAGTCCACAATTTTAGAATTAGGTATAATACCGATTTTCTTGCATGTACACATTTATAAATTCATATAAAGTTGCCTCAAATCATTAACTTTACAAATTAAAGTTAATTAACCCTCTTCATCTTACTCAAGTTGACATAAAGCCAAAACGGCAGTGCATTTGGAAAAAACTCCACAATTTTACATTAAGGTATAACACCGATTTTTTTCCATCTACACAAATAAAAAGCCATATCAAATTGCTTCAAGTCAGTAGGTTCACATATTTCAGTAAATTAACCTTGTTCATCTTACTGAAGTTGACATAAAGCCAGAACGGCAGTGCATTTGGAAACTTCCGGAATTTTATATTTAGGCATAAAACCGATTTCCTTGCATCTACACATTTAGAAATCCACAACGAATTGATTCAAATCATTAACTCCACATATTAAAGTTAACTAACCCTCAGTATTAAGTTAGATTACTCAAGTTGCCATAAAGCCATAACATTAGTGCATTTGGAAAAAGTCCACATTTTTAGATTTAGGTATAAAACCGATTTTCTTGCATGTGCATATTTAGAAACCCATATCAAGTCGCCTTAAATCATTAACTTTACATATTAAAGTTAATTAATCCTCTTCATCTTACTCAAGTTGACATAAAGCCAAAACGGCAGTGCATTTGGAAAAATTCCAGAATTTTACATTTAGGTATAAAAATGATTTTCTTGCATATACACATTAGGAAATCCATATCAAGTTGCTTCAAATCATTAGCTTCACATGTTAAAGTTAGATAACCTTCTCCATCTTACTGAAGTTGGCATAAAGCCAAAACGGCAGTGCATTTGGAAAAATTCTAGAACTTTACATTTAGGTATAAAACCGATTTTCTTGCATATACACAGTTAGAAATCCATATCAAGTTGCTTCAAATCATTAGCTTCACATATTAAAATTGCATTACCTTCTCCATCTAACTGAAGTTGGCATAAAGCCAAAACGTTAGTGCATTTGGAAAAAGTCCAGAATCTTATATTTAGGTATTAAAAATTTTTTTTTTTTGGTAATTTTTTGTATAACATAAAAAATAAAACAATGCGTTTTTATAAGCAGCACTATGTGCTTCTGTTGAGCTTTATTACAAAACTGACTACACTTAACTTTAAGGTTTATAATCTAACCTATGCTTGAGCCGGCCTACGTGACCAAAGATGCTTGGTCAGCTAAAAGGGTTTGCGCGTGTAGCGCTCACCTGCAGCTATTTGGTTTTGGGAGAGAAGACATGGTTGCGCGTGTTTCGCTCACTTAAGAATTTAGCGGATGCGCGTTTAGCGCAGTTGCACTTTTGGTTGTAATAGGACTCCAAAGTATGCAAACGGTTTGTATGTTTCTAGCATATAATGTGGGAATGGAATTTATGTAGAAGTTCATAAAATATTGTGTTAACTCCTCCCTCCGAAATATCAAGCGTCCCCGCTTGATTAATTAAAAAAATGGGATGTCGTTAAGACTTCTATGCTGCGTCCTCTTAATTACTGGCATTTGAAATGATTCCGGTTTGCTAATAATTATTTCAGGCTTTACGCGCTTTTTGCATCTGAAAATTGCAATTATGGTAAGTACTAGGGCTAATAGCCCAAAATGAGTGAATAAACTGGATTTCACTAAAAGATTCAGAGAACTTATTTTTTTAATGTTTTTTATATTAAGCTCTTTCATAAGTTTTAAGGATAGAACTTCCTCGAACTCTGAATTTGAGTTTGAATGTTGGATTAAAGCAGGCAGTGGTCTCAAGTTATGTTGTTCTAAAGTTGTAAAATTCATGTTATTTATTCTTATAGTTTCATTAAAGATTCTTATCAAATATGATCGTCTTAATTTTCCAGTATTATTATTTGCAGTAATATTTCCTTCGAAATTATTTAAAAGTATTAATCCATTATTTATTTCTACAATATTTTTAACATGTTCCGTATTTGTTACGGTGCACTTATATGGTTTATTCCTTATTAAATTTTTTATACAATTTTTGTTTTCCAAATTAACAATTTGGGTTTGTTTGCAAATTTGTATTTCATTTATTATTTTACAATCTTTTTCTATACCATAATATTCTTCATTACATTTCAGTATTTTTTCAAAATTTATCTTTAAAATAGTTTCGTTTTTACTTAAAGGCTTAATTATAATAGATTTGCAAATTTCTTTACCGGTTTTCGGTATTTTATCATATAAATTAGTAAGTTTTGTTTTACAGCAATTTGAACATCTGCTAAATTCAGAGATTCTTCTAACGAACCAAATTGCAGATTCTCTTCGATAAAAATTTTATTTATCTATGCGCTTCTTGATTGTTAATAATAACTGAGTTAATAATGTTCGCTTTAGTTAAATGAATTGCTCTTTTAATATTTTCTAACTCATCTTTGATTATGTCAATTTTAAATTTATATTTAAGTATTAGGGCGGTTTGAAATTCGTTACTACTTCCTAGAGACTTTATTATTGAGTTGCTAATTTCTGTTATATTGTTTATTCTTTCTAAAATGTTTTGTTGATTATTAATTGTTGGTTGTTATTCTCGATTACTTCTTTAAATTTGCTGTTGATGGCTATTAAATCGTCATGGTCGGGGTTGCCAGCTATCCATTTCAGGCTGATCCTATGTAGTCTAGTGATCTTTTGTTTTTGTATTTAGGTAAAATGTTATTAATTGTTATGTTGATATTACCGATTTCGTCTGTTATAAATGGGTAAAGAGGGTTGTTAGCTGGAATGTTTCGTATGAAGTTTCTGTTCAGTTCCCGTAATATTGTAGAGTATTCTGTTATGTTTGTCATGTGGATAATCCGGTATGTTCCTGTTTGAATTTTGCCAATTCCTTCCGCCATCATTACGATTTCTGACTGAGTGTAATCTAACACCTCAACCGAACCATCGCTTAAAATAAAGTTCAGGAAAATGAGAGATCTAAAAATAATAAAAATGTTCTGAGTTAGTTTCGTATGCGGTCCTTGTGAACTATTTTGCCTGATTCTGTTTTTACAGTGGAATGTCTGTTTTCCTTAACTATTTCCTCTTTGTACCTTTTGGAAAGTTTTGTTCCTAATCTTTTATTCTGTTTAACAAAAATTTTGTCTCCTGTTCTATAGTCAATAGTTTCCTTTCTATATTTGTTATGATATTGCAGGTCCTTTTCCTGTTTCTCTTTTAATTTTTCTAGAACCTTTTTCATAGTTTCTTCTCTGTTAGTGGCATTTGAGGTAGGTCTACCGAAGAATATGTCGACGGGTTTTGTTCCTGTAACAGAATGAACAGAATGGTTGTATTCGTTTACAGACCATTCCATTAATTCGTCGAAATTTTTATCAGAGTGTTCCTGTTTTAAGCATCTCATAATTTCTGATATTGTTGAATGGAACCGTTCTATTTGTCCATTCACCTCGCTTTTATAGGGTGGTGCAGTGAATATTTTTATATTGAATTCGTTTTCTAACATGAATTTTATTGGTTGAGAATTAAATGTCCTTTCGTTATCGAAAACTATAGCCTTCGGAATTCCAAAATAAAATATTATTTCTCTTAAGGGTTTTTTATACTGTCTATACTTTTCCCGTCTATTTTCTTTATAATGGCTAATTTGGAAAACTTGTCAATAGAAGTCAGTACTTTATGTTTGTCTGTTGAGAAAATGTCTATGTGAATAGTATGCCCTGAATATTCTGGTAAGGGTGTAGCTCCTAATTTTACATTGTTTGGGTGGCGATCATATTTATTTTCTTTACAAACTTTGCATAATTTTGTTATTTTTTTTATTTTTTTCGACATAGCGGGGAAATAATATTTTTCCAAAATCTGTAGCTTATTTTTTTTTCGTTTCTGTGAGCACGATTATGTTCCCCGATTATTATTTTATCTTGGGCCTCGGTCTGAGTAATATCTTCAACTACTATTTGTGTGAAACGAATTTTGTAATTTGCGAAATGTAGAGGGTAGATTGATTGGATTTTTAGCATAATGTGCTCTGTGGTTTATATACCATTGATTACCGATGGATTAAGATATTTCTTTAAAAGCGATTTTAGCGATTCTTCATTGTAGGTTGTTTCAGTTATTAAGTGCCTATGGTACATAGGGAAAACTATTTCGAATTTGTATGAATTTTTGGAATCTTCTGATATGAAAATTTGGTTCTTGAAGACGTTAATGGGTATTTCTACTGAAGAAATTAAATTTTCGGAAGAGCTGTCACTACTGTGGACAGTCATTGAATTTAAGTTAGCGATTGGTGGTCGTGAGAGTAGGTCTGCGACAATGTTTGTGTTGCCTGGTTTATAAATGATTTCGTTGTTATATTCTTCCAATTGTGCCTTCCATCTCTTCATTTTTGCATTAGTATTTTTGTTGCTGAGAGCAAAGGTCAATGGTTGGTGATCAGTGTAAATCTTAACCTTTTTTGATCCGTATAGGAAGCATTTCAGGGACTGTAGTGCCCAAATTATTGCCAACATTTCTTTTTCATTGGCGGCAAAAGTTTCCTCTGCTCTGCTTAGAGTTCTTGACAGAAAGGATATTGGCCTACCGTCTTGGGAAAGTACGGCTCCTAGAGCGTAATTTGAAGCATCCGTGGTAAGCTCAAAAGCTTTTTCGAAATCTGGATAGTGAAGTATAACATCGTCTGACGTCAAGCAATTTTTCAGATCTTTAAAAGCTTCTACTTGTTGTGCTGTTAGATTTAAAAGTGTCCTTTTAGACTGATTCTTGGAAACTCTTCCAAGCTCTCCTCTCAGTATTTCAGTCAGGGGTTTTGCAATTTGTGCTTACGCCTTTATAAATCTGCGATAATGTCCGGTCATTCCTAAAAAGGAGCGTAAATCATGGACAGTTTTGGGCCGTGGAAAATTTATTATAGCTTCTATCTTTTTTTGTGTAGTGCGAATTCCATTTTGGCCAACTATTATACCGAGGAACTCGATTTCCTTTTTGATAAATTCACATTTATCGAACTGTACCTTTAAATGCGCTTTTTCGAGAGTGTCAATATAAATTTTTTTAATCCTGAGGCGTCTTCTTTCTTCGGTACGACCCATACCGGAGAATTGTAGGGAGATTTCGATGGTCGAATAATGCCATCTTTAAGTAATTCCTCAATTTGTTTGTCTATTTCTTTTTTTAAAGGCATTGGATAGGGGTAAGTTTTGGAATATATTGGTCTATCGCTTTTAGTCCTAATTTCGGCTTTAACGTTCATGACATATGTTAATTTTTTATCTGGTTCAGCAAATAATGTTGGGCAAGAGTTAAAGAGTTGTTTTAATCTTTCGTTATCTTCGGGGCTCAAATGATTTAGCCTTAATGTAGTGTGTGCAATAGAGTTAATTGCTAACTGGTGGATGGGGTATTCATATTTATTGAGTAATGTAAAATAGTTCTCCTTAGTAAAAATTACTGCGTTTAAACTTTTCATTGTATCGTTACCTATTATGGCATCAAAGGTTCTTAACTTGGGCAAAATGAGAAATTTTAATTTACCTACTTCATCACCGAAAACACTGATATTAGCATGATGAGTAATTTTGACGGGTCCACCAACAGAATTTGCAATGAAGGGTTTGTTTGGAATGGGGTTCCTAATATAAGTTGGACTAATATAATTTTTGTTCGATCCGGTATCTAATAAAAATTTTAGTTCATTGCCATTTTTCATTTTGAAACGATAGTATGGCAATGAGGAGTTTCGTCTAAAAAATTGATATTGTCACTAGGGGTTGCTTCGATCTCTTCTTGTTCTTCGTTGTATTCGGGTTGGTAGTCTGTGAAGACTCGTAGTACCCTTCAGGATATTCTAATATTTCATTATTGTATTCTATTGGGTCAGTTTCTGTAACTTCAGTATTGTAGATCCGTTGCATTTTATTAGGAGTCTGTATTATCTGTGATGGTGGTCTCTTACTAGCTTGATTATTATTAGCCTGCGCTGGTCCATTACTAAATGCTTGTGGTTTGTTACTGAATGTTTGCTGCCTATTATAAAATGTTTGATTTTGTTGATACTGAGGCCTATTCTGATAATTTATTTGCTTCGTTTGAACAGAGCGATCAACTTCCATTGGTGTAGGAGGTTTTGGAGGAAGAGGTGGTCTAAAGTTTGGTTGCACTGTGACGTAGTGTCGGTTTTGTCCGTACTGTTGATACGAATTTGGTCTAAGGGATTGGTTGTGAACGTTTGTAAGTTCTGGGTAAAAGGGTCTTACCTGGAGTTTGAAAGGGTCTTACTTGGGGTTTGAATGAGTATGACCTTGGTTGATTGTGGCTAATGGGTTAATTGTGGCTAATAGGTTTGGTATTGGTCGGCAAGCGACTGATACTATTTGTATGGTTCGTCCTGTAATTCATGTTGCCTAATTTGAGACACATATTGAGAGCCTGTGGTAAACTGGTTGGTTCCTTTACACTTAACAGACTGGGTAAGTTACCGTTCAGACCTCTTATAAATGTGTCGAGTGCCTTTTCTCTATATGTCGTTGTCATGGCATACAAAGCTTATTCACCTAACTCCAGGCAATCGATTTTGTCTAGGATAAGCGAGAGATATTGATAAACTTGTTGATAAAATTCTTCAACAGTGCTACCCCGTTGTGCAAGTGTTGTCATTTGATATTCCAACGTGCTAACGTCTCTCTTGTCTGAGTAATGTAACATCACACATTTTTTTATCTTACCCCAATTTAATGGAGTGCGGTAAGACTCAAGGGCCGTGTCAGCTTCGCCAACTACCTTGTGTCTTATTGTATGCAGGATAGCAAAATATTTTGGGGTGTTCTTATTCTGTCCGTACATTAATAATATTCTATCTACCGATTTCCGCCATGAACTGAATTCTCCGTTTTTACCCGAAAATTCTCTTAAACATTTTACCACATCCGGAACTCTTTCGGATGCGTCCACGTTAATGCTAAAATCTACAGGATGTTCAACTTCTTCTTCGATTTGTGGGTGTAATATGGTCGAAACTGTTTCCGATATTAACGAAACGAGTTCTCTTTTTTGATTAGGAGTGAAAGTGGAAGGGATGTTAGGAGGGGAAACGTTAGTGCTGGATGAGTGCAGATTTAATCTCGACAATGTCGATGCTATTTGTTCTTCCTGACTCATTTTGTTCACTTGTTTCTGATTATTTAATAATTTACTATTAATCTTAATATCAAACTTACATAAATATCATTTGCATTTTCCTGTGTTGATAATGTTTCCTCCTTTGTGTGATTAATTTAGATTTCTCCTCTTGTAGTGGTATTTGTTGTATTGGTTCTATTTGATGAATTAATTTAAATCTTTCCTCTTGTAGTTGTATTTGTTGTATTGGTTGTATTTGATGAATTAATTTAAATCTTTCCTTTTATAGTTGTATTATTTTACACTTGTTTAATTTATTCTAAATTTCCCCGTCACGCACTTTTTGTTCAATATATTTGTATTTAGCTTATGCTTTTCGTTCGGCTGGGTTGATACTGCCCGTCCTTTTTCCGAAAGGTACTAAGGGGCCGAGTACGAAATGTTATTTAGTTTTCGTCCGCGAGTATAAAAAATATTATTATTTTTTCCTCACGGTCCCTGCTCGGGCGCCACATAAAAAATAAAACAATGCGTTTTTAAAAGCAGCACTATGTGCTTCTGTTGAGCTTTATTACAAAACTAACTACACTTAACTTTAAGGTTTATAATCTAACCTATGCTTGAGCCGGCCTACGTGACCAAAGATGCTTGGTCAGCTAAAAGGGTTTGCGGGTGTAGCGCTCACCTGCAGCTATTTGGTTTTGGGGGAGAAGACATGGTTGCGCGTGTTTCGCTCACTTAAGAATTTAGCGGATGCGCGTTTAGCGCAGTTGCACTTTTGGTTGTAATAGGACTCAAAAGTATGCAAACGGTTTGTATGTTTCTAGCATATAATGTGGGAATGGAATTTATGTAGAAGTTCATAAAATATTGTGTTAACTTATAAACCCATTTAGCAATCTATGTCGAGTTATTTCAAATCAGTAACTTCACATATGTAAGTTAATTAACCCTGATATTACTTAAGTTGAGATAAAGTCATAACCGCAGTGCATTTGGAAAAAAATCCATAGTTTTACGTTTAGGTAAAAAACCGTTTTCTTTCCATATACACATTAAGAAATACATACGAGGTTGCTTCAAATCATTAGCTTCACATATTAAAGTTAATTAACCCTCACCATCTTACTGAAGTTGGCATAAAGCCAAAACGGCAGTGCATTTGGAAAATTACAAAAATTTACATTTGGGTATAAAACTGATTTTCTTGCATGTACACATTTAAAAATCCATATCAAGTTGCTTCACATATTAAAGTCTATTAACCCTGGCCATCTTACTCAAGTTGACATAAAGCCATAACGGCAGTGCATTTGGAGAAAGTCCACAATTTTAGATTTTAGTATAAAACCGATTTTCTTGCGTGTACCTGGTTAGAAATCCACATCTAGTTGCCTCAAATCATTATCGTTACATATGAAAGTTAATTAATCCTCTTCATTCTACTCAAGTTGACATAAAGCCAAAACGGCGGTGCTTTTGGGAAAATTACAGAATTTTACATTTAGGCATAAAACCGATTTCCTTGCATGTACACATTAAGAAATTGCTTTAAATCATTAGCTCCACATATTAAAGTTAACTAATCCTCACCATCTTACTCAAGTTGACATAAAGCCATAAAGGCAGTGCATTTGGAAAAATTCTAGAATTCTAAATTAAGGTATAAAACCGATTTTCTTGCATGTACACATTTAGAAATCCATACTTAGTTGCCTCAAATCATAACTTTACATATTAAAGTTAATTAACCTTCTTCATCTTCCTGAAGTTGACATAAAGCCAAAACGGCAGCGCATTTGGAAATTGCCAGAATTTTGCATTTAGGCATAAAACCGATTTCCTTGCATGTACACATTAAGGAATCCACAAAGAATTGCTTTAACGCATTAGCTTCACATATTAAAGCTAATTAACCTTCACCACCTTACTTAAGTTGGCATAAAGCCAAAACGGCAGTGCATTTGGAAAAAGTCCACAATTTTACATTTAGGTATAAAATGATTTTCTTGCATATCCACATTTAGAAATACATATGTAGTTGCTTCAAATCATTAACTTCATATATTAAAGTTAGTTTACCTTCTTCATCTTACTCAAGTTGACTTAAAGCCACAACGGCAGTGCATTTGGAAAAGTTCCATAATTTTACATTTAGGTATAAAACCGATTTTATTGTATCGGGTGATTTTTTAAGAGCTTGATAACTTTTTTTTAAAAAAAAACGCATAAAATTTGCAAAATCTCATCGGTTCTTTATTTGAAACGTTAGATTGGTTCATTACATTTACTTTTTGAAGATAATTTCATTTAAATGTTGACCGCGGCTGCGTCTTGGGTGGTCCATTCGGAAAGTCCAATTTTGGGCAACTTTTTCGAGCATTTCGGCCGGAATAGCCCGAATTTCTTCGGAAATGTTGTCTTCCAAAGCTGGAATAGTTGCTGGCTTATTTCTGTAGACTTTGGACTTGACGTAGCCCCACAAAAAATAGTCTAAAGGCGTTAAATCGCATGATCTTGGTGGC
>NW_024394129.1:0-3450 GCF_016617805.1 Bactrocera tryoni
AGGCAACTTGATATGGATTTATAAATGCGTACATGCAAGAAAATCGGTTTTTTACCTAAATGTAAAATTGTGGAATTTTCCAAATGCACTGCCGATTTGGCTTTTTGCCAACTTCAGTAAGATGAAGAAGGTTAATTACCTTTAATATGTGAAGCTTATGATTTAAGGCAACTTGATATGGATTTCTAAATGTGTATATGCAAGAAAATCGGTTTTATACCTAAATGTAAAATTGCGGAATTTTTCCAAATGCACAGTCATTTTGGCTTTATGCCAACTTCAGTAAGATGAAGAGGGTTAATTAACTTTAATATGTGAAGCTAATGATTTAAAGCAACTTGATATGGATTTTTAAATGTGTATATGCAAGAAAATCGGTTTTATAACTAAATGTAAAGTTCTGGAATTTTCCAAATGCTCTGCCGATTTGGCTTTATGCCAACTTGAGTAAGATGGTGAGGGTTAATTAACTTTAATATGTTAAGCTAACGATTTAAGGCAACTTGATATGGATTTCTAAATGTGTACATGCCAGAAAATCGGTTTTATACCTAAATGTAAAATTGTGGAATTTTCTAAATGCACTGCCGATTTGGCTTTATGCCGACTTCAGTAGGATGGTGAAGGTTAATTAACTTGAATATGTGAAGTTAATGATTTGAAGCAATCCTTTGTGGATTTCTAAATGTGTATATGCAAGAAAATCGCTTTTATACTTAAATGTAAAATTCTGTAATTTTTCTCAATACACTGTCATTTTGGCTTTATGCCAACTTGAGTAAGATGATGAGGGTTAATTAACTTTAATATGTTAAGCTAACGATTTGAGGCAACTTGATATGGATTTCTAAATGTGTACATTCAAGAAAATCGGTTTTATACCTAAATGTAAAATTGTGGAATTTTCCAAATGCACTGCCGATTTGGCGTTATGCACACTTCAGTAAGATGGTGAAGGTTAATTACCTTTAATATGTGAAGCTAATAATTTAAGGCAACTTAATATGAATTTCTAAATGTGTACATGCAAGAAAATCCGTTTTATACCGAAATGTAAAATTCTGTAATTTTTCCAAAAGCACTGCCGTTTCGGCTTTATGACAACTTCAGTAAGATGAAGAAGGTTAATTAACTTTAATATGTGACGCTAATGATTTGAAGCAATTCGTTGTGGACTTCTTAATGTGTACATGCGAGAAAGTCGGTTTTATACCGAAATGTAAAATTGTGGAATTTTTCCAAATGCATTGTCGTTATGGCTTTATGCCAACTTCAGTAAGATGAAGAAGCTTAACTTACTAATATGTGACGCTAATGATTTAAAGCAACTTGATATGGATTTCTAAAAGTGTATATGCAAGAAACTCGGTTTTATACCTAATGTAAAATTGTGGAATTTTTCCCAATGCACTGTTGTTTTAGTTTTATGCCAGCTGCTGTAAGATGAAGAAGGGTAATTAACTTTAATATGTGAAGCTAATGATTTGAAGCAATTCTTGGTGGATTTCTAAATGTATATATGCATGAAAATCGGTTTTGTACCTAAATGTAAAATTCTTTAATTTCTCCCAATGCACTGTCGTTTTGGCTTTTTGCCAACCTGAGTAAGATGGTGAGGGTTAATTTACTTTAATATGTTAAGCTAACGATTTAAGGCAACTTGATATTTATTTCTAAATGTGCACATGCATGAAAATCGGTTTTATACCTTAATGTAAAATTGTGGAATTTTCCCATTGCACTGCCGATTTGGCTTTATGCCAACTTCAGTAAGATTGTGAAGGTTAATTACCTTTAATATGTGAAGCTAATGATTTGAAGCAACTTGATATGAATTTCTAAATGTGTATATGCAAGAAAATCGGTTTTATAACTAAATGTAAAATTCTGTAATTTTTTCCCAATGCACTGTCGTTTTGGCTTTATGCCAACTTATGTGAGATGAAGAAAGTTAATTAACTTTAATATGTTAAGCTAACGATTTGAGGCAACTTGATATGGATTTCTAAATGTGTACATGCAAGAAAATCGGTTTTATACCTAAATGTAAAATTCTGAAATTTTTCCCAATGCACTGTCCTCATGGCTTTATGCCAACTTGAGTAAGATGAAGAAAGTTAATTATCTTTAATATGTGCCGCTAATGATTTAGAGCAACTTAATATGGACTTCTAAATGTGTATATGCAAGAAAATCGGTTTTATACCGAGATGTAAAATTCTGTGATTTTTCCCAATGCACTGTCGTTTTGGCTTTATGCCAACTTGAGTAAGATGAAGAAGGTTAATTAACTTTAATATGTGACGCTAATGATTTAAAGCAAATTGATATGGATTTCTAAATGTGTACATGCAAGAAAATCGGTTTTATACCTAAATGTCAAATTCTGGAATTTTTCCCAATGCACTGCTTTTTCGGCTTTATGACAACTTCAGTAAGATGAAGAAGGTTAATTAACTTTAATATGTGACGCTAATGATTTAAAGCAACTTGATATGGATTTCTAAATGTGTACATGCAAGAAAATCGGTTTTATACCTAAATGTTAAATTGTGGAATTTTCCAAATGCACTGCCGATTTGGCTTTATGCCAACTTGAGTAAGAGGTGAGGGTTAATTAACTTTAATATGTTAAGCTAATGATTTGAGGTAACTTGATATGGATTTCAGAATGTGTACATGCAAGAAAATCGGTTTTATACCTAAATGTAAAATTGTGGAATTTTCCAAATGCACTGCCGATTTGGCTTTATGACAACTTCAGTAAGATGAAGAAGGCTAATTAACTTTAATATGTGACGCTAATGATTTAAAGCAACTTGATATGGATTTCTAAATATGTACATGCAAGAAAATCGGTTTTATACCTAAATGTAAAATTCTGGAATTTTTCCAACTGCACTGCCGTTTCGGCTTTATGACCCTTTCAGTAAGATGAAGAAGGTTAATTAGCTTGAATATGTGAAGCTAATGATTTAAAGCAACTTGATATGGATTTCTAAATGTGTACATGCAAGGAAATCGGTTTTATACCTAAAATACCTGGAATTTTTCCAACTGCACTGCCGTTTCGGCTTTATGACCACTTCAGTATGATGAAGAAGGTTAATTAGTTTGAATATGTGAAGTTAATGATTTAAAGCAACTTGATATGGATTTCTAAATGTGTACATGCAAGAAAATCGGTTTTATACCTAAATGTAAAATTGTGGAATTTTCCAAATGCACTGCCGATTTGGCTTTATGCCAACTTGAGTAAGAGGTGAGGGTTAATTAACTTTAATATGTTAAGCTAATGATTTGAGGTAACTTGATATGGATTTCTGAATGTGCACATGCAAGAAAATAGGTTTTATACCTAAATGTAAAATTGTGGAATTTTCCAAATGCACTGCCGATTTGGCTTTATGCTAACTTCAGTAAGATGGTGAAGGTTAATTACCTTTAATA
>NW_024394130.1:0-18163 GCF_016617805.1 Bactrocera tryoni
CTTAATCTTACAGAAGTTGGCATAAATCCAAAACGACAGTACATTTGTAAAAATTTCAGAATTTTACATTTAGATATAAAACCGATTTTCTTGCATACACACATTTAGAAATCCATATCAAGTTGCCTCAAATCATTAGCTTCACATATTAAAGTTAATTAGCCCTCATCATCTTACTCAAGTTGACATAAAGCCACAACGGCAGTGCATTTGGAAAAAGTCCACTATTATATAGTTAGGTATAAAACCGATTTTCTTGCAATATACACAATTCGTAATCCACAACGAACTGCTTCAAATCAATAGCTTCACATATTAAATTTAACTAACCTTCTTAATCTTACAGAAGTTGGCATAAATCCAAAACGACAGTACATTTGTAAAAATTTCAGAATTTTACATTTAGATATAAAACCGATTTTCTTGCATACACACATTTAGAAATCCATATCAAGTTGCCTCAAATCATTACCTTCACATATTAAAGTTAATTAACCATCTAAATGTTACTCAAGTTGACATAATGCTATAATGGCAGTGCATTTGGAAAAATTCCAGAACTTTACATTTAGGTATAAAACCGATTTTCCTGCATTTAAACATTTAGCAAAACATATCGAGTTGATTCAAATAATTAACTTCACATATTCAAGTTAATTAACCCTCACGATCTTACTCAAGTTGACATAAAGCCATAACGGCAGTGCATTTGGAAAAAGTCCACTATTATATAGTTAGGTATAAAACCGATTTTCTTGCAATATACACAATTCGTAATCCACAACGAACTGCTTCAAATCAATAGCTTCACATATTAAATTTAACTAACCTTCTTAATCTTACAGAAGTTGGCATAAATCCAAAACGACAGTACATTTGTAAAAATTTCAGAATTTTACATTTAGATATTAAACCGATTTTCTTGCATACACACATTTAGAAATCCATATCAAGTTGCCTCAAATCATTAGATTCACATATTAAAGTTAATTAACCCTCTTCATCTTACAGAAGTTGGCATAAAGCCAAAACGGCAGTGCATTTGGAAAATTCCAGAATGTTACATTTAGGTATAAAACCGATTTTCTTGCATGTACACGGTTAGAAATCCATATCAAGTTGCCTCGAATTCTTAGCTTCACATATTAAAGTTAATTAACCCACACCATCTTACTGAAGTTGGCGTAAAGCTAAAACGGCAGTGCATTTGGTAAAATTCCTCAATTTTGCATTTAAGTATAAAACCGATTATCTTGCATATACACATTTAGAAATCCATATCAAGTTGCCTCAAATTATTAGCTTCACATATTAAAGTTAATTAGCCCTCATCATCTTACTCAAGTTGACATGAAGCCACAACGGCAGTGCATTTGGAAAAATTCCCCAATTTTACATTTAGGTATGAAACCGATTTTCTTGCATGTACGCAATTAGAAATCCATATCAAGTTGCTTCAAATCAGTAGCTTCACATACTAAAGTTAAATATCCCTCGTCATCTTACTCAAGTTGACATAATGCTTTACGGTATTGCATTTGCATTAGCTTCACATATTAAAGTTAATTAGCACTCTATATCTTACTAAATTTGACCTAATGCTATAACGGCAGTCCTTTTGGAAAAATTACAGAATTTTACATTTAGGTATAAAGCCGATTTTCTTGCATGTACACATTTAGAAATAAATATCAAGGTGCCTCAAATCATTAACTTTACATGTAAAAGTTAATTAACGCTCTTCATCTTACTCAAGTTGACATAATGCTGTAACGGCAGTCCTTTCGGAAAAATTACAGAACTTTACATTAAGGTATAAAACCGATTTTCTTGCATGTACACGGTTAGAAATCCATATCAAGTTGCCTCAAATCACTAGCTGCACATAGTGAAGTTAATTAACCTTCTTCATCTTACAGATGGCATGAAACCAAAACAACAGTGCATTTGGAATAATTCCGCAATTTGACCTTTAGGTATAAAACCGATTGTCTTGCATATACACATTTAGAAATCCACAACGAATTGCCTCAAATCATTAGCTTAACATAATCAAGTTAATTAACCTTCTTCATCTTACAGAAGTTGGCATAAAATCAAAACGACAGTGCATTGGAAAAAATTACAGAATTTTACATTTAGGTATAAAACCGATTTTCTTGCAATATACAAAAATTAGTAATCCACAAAGAATTGCTTCAAATCATTAGCTTCACATATTAAATTTAATTAATCCTCACCATCTTACTCAAGTTGACATACTGCTTAAACGGCAGTGCATTTGGAAAAATCACAGAATTTTACATTAAGGTATAAAACCGTTTTTCTTGCATGTACGCATTTAGAAATCCATATAAAGTTGCCTCAAATCATTAGCTTCACATATTAAAGTTAATTAACCCTCTTCATCTTACAGAAGTTGGCATAAAGCCAAAACGGCAGTGCATTTGGAAAATTCCAGAATTTTACATTTAGGTACAAAACCTATTTTCTTGCATGTACCCGGTAAGAAATCCATATCAAGTTGCCTCAAATCATTAGCTTCACACATTAAAGTAAATTTACCCTCATCATCTTACTCAAGTTGACATAAAGCCACAACAGCAGTGCATTTGGAAAAATTCCCCAATTTTACATTTAGGTGTGAAACCGATTTTCTTGCATGTACACAATTAGAAATCCATATCAAGTTGCTTCAAATCATTAGCTTCACATACTAAAGTTAATTATCCCTCGTCATCTAACTCAAGTTGACATAATGCTTTAGGGTAGTGCATTTGCATAAGCTTCACATATTAAAGTTAATTAGCACTCTACATCTTACTCAATTTGACATAGTGCTATAACGGCAGTCCTTTTGGAAATTTCCAGAATTTTGCATTTAAGCATAAAACCGATTTTCTTGCATGTACAATTTTAGAAATCCATATCAACTTGCTTCAAATAAGTAGCTTCACATATTAAAGTTAATTAACCTTCTTCATCTTACTGAAGTTGACATAAAGCTAAAACGGCAGTGCATTTGGCAAAATTCCACAATTTTACATTTAAGTATAAAACCGATTTTCTTGCATATACACATATAGCAATCCACAGCAAGTTGCCTCAAATCATTAGCTTCACATATTAAAGTTAATTAGCCCTCATCATCTTACTCAAGTTGACATAAAGCCACAACAGCAGTGCATTTGGAAAAATTCCCCAATTTTACATTTAGGTGTGAAACCGATTTTCTTGCATGTACACAATTAGAAATCCATATCAAGTTGCTTCAAATCATTAGCTTCACATACTAAAGTTAATTATCCCTCGTCATCTTACTCAAGTTGACGTAATGCTTTAGGGTAGTGCATTTGCATAAGCTTCACATATTAAAGTTAATTAGCACTCTACATCTTACTAAATTTGACATAGTGCTATAACGGCAGTCCTTTTGGAAAAATTACGGAATTTTACATTTAGGTATAAAGCCGATTTTCTTGCATGTACACATTTAGAAATAAATATCAAGTTGCCTCAAATCATTAGCTGCACATAGTGAAGTTAATTAACCTTCTTCATCTTACGGATGGCATGAAACCAAAACAACAGTTCATTTGGAATAATTCCGCAATTTGACCTTTAGGTATAAAACCGATTGTGTTGCATATACACATGTAGAAATCCAAAACGAATTGCTTCAAATCATTAGCTTAACATAATCAAGTTAATTAACCTTCTTAATCTTACAGAAGTTGGCATAAAATCAAAACGATAGTGCACTGGGAAAAATTACAGAATTTTACATTTAGGTATAAAACTGATTTTCTTGCAATATATACAATTAGTAATCCGCAAAGAATTGCTTCAACTCATTAGCTTCACATATTAAATTTAATTAATCCTCACCATCTTACTCAAGTTGACGTACTGCTTAAACGGCAGTGCATTTGGAAAAAGTCCACAACTTTAGATTTAGGTATAAAACCGATTTTCTTGCATGTACACAATTAGAAATCCATATGAAGTTGCCTCAAATCATTAGCTTCACATATTAAAGTTAATGAACTCTCTTCATCTTACAGAAGTTGGCATAAAGCCAAAACGGCAGTGTATTTGGAAAAATTCCCCAATTTTACATTTAGGTATGAAACCGATTTTCTTGCATGTACACAATTAGAAATCCAAATCAAGTTCCCTCAAATCATTAGCTTCACATATTAAAGCTAATTAGCACTCTACATCTTACTCAAGTTGACATAATGCTTAAGCGGCAGTGCATTTGGAAAAATTACAGACTTTTACATTTAGGTATAAAGCCGATTTTCTTGCATGTACACATTTAGAAATAAATATCAAGTTGCCTCAAATCGTTAACTGTACATGTTAAAGTTAATTAACCTTCACCATCTTACTGAAGTTGACATAAAGCCAAAACGGCAGTGCATTTGGAAATTTCCAGAATTTTTCATTTAGGTATAAAACCGATTTCCTTGCATGTACACTTTTAGAAATCCATATCGACTAGCTTCAAATCAGTAGCTTCACATATTAAAGTTAATTAACCTTCACCATCTTACTGAAGTTGACATAAAGCCAAAACGGCAGTGCATTTGGAAATTTCCAGAATTTTTCATTTAGGTATAAAACCGATTTCCTTGCATGTACACTTTTAGAAATCCATATCGACTTGCTTCAAATAAGTAGCTTCACATATTAAAGTTAATTAGCCTTCTTCATCTTACTGAAGTTGACATAAACCCAAAACGGCTGTGCATTTGGAAATTTCCAGAATTTTACATTTAGGCATAAAACCGATTTCCTTGCATGTACACTTTTAGAAATCCACAGCGAATTGCTTCAAAGCATTAGCTTCGCATATTGAAGTTAATTAACCCTCACCATCTTACTGAAGTTGGCATAACGCCAAAACGACAGTGCATTTGGCAAAATTCTAGAATTTTACATTTAGGTATAAAACTGATTTTCTTGCATATACACATTTAGAAATGCATATCAAGTTGCTTCCAATCAGTAGCTTCACATATCAAAGTTAATTAACCTTCTTCATCTTACTGAAGTTGACATAAAGCCAAAGCGGCAGTGCATTTGGAAAAATTCTAGAATTTTACATTTAGGTATAAAGCCGATTTTCTTGCATGTACACATTTAGAAATAAATATCAAGTTGCCTCAAATCGTTAACTGTACATGTTAAAGTTAATTACCCTTCACCATCTTACTGAAGTTGACATAAAGCCAAAACGGCAGTGCATTTGGAAATTTCCAGAATTTTACATTTAGGCATAAAACCGATTTCCTTGCATGTACACTTTTAGAAATCCACAGCGAATTGCTTCAAAGCATTAGCTTCGCATATTGAAGTTAATGAACCCTCACCATCTTACTGAAGTTGGCATAACGCCAAAACGACAGTGCATTTGGCAAAATTCTAGAATTTTACATTTAGGTATAAAACTGATTTTCTTGCATATACACATTTAGAAATGCATATCAAGTTGCTTCCAATCAGTAGCTTCACATATCAAAGTTAATTAACCTTCTTCATCTTACTGAAGTTGACATAAAGCCAAAGCGGCAGTGCATTTGGAAAAATTACAGACTTTTACATTTAGGTATAAAGCCGATTTTCTTGCATGTACACATTTAGAAATAAATATCAAGTTGCCTCAAATCATTAGCTTCACATATTAAAGCTAATTAGCACTCTACATCTTACTCAAGTTGACATAATGCCAAAACGGCAGTGCATTTGGAAATTTCCAGAATTTTTCATTTAGGTATAAAACCGATTTCCTTGCATGTACACATTTAGAAATAAATATCAAGTTGCCTCAAATCGTTAACTGTACATGTTAAAGTTAATTAACCTTCACCATCTTACTGAAGTTGACATAAAGCCAAAACGGCAGTGCATTTGGAAATTTCCAGAATTTTTCATTTAGGTATAAAACCGATTTCCTTGCATGTACACATTTAGAAAGCCATATCAAGTAGCTTCAAATCAGTAGCTTCACGTATTAAAGTTAATTTACCTTCTTCATCTTAGTGAAGTTGACATAAAGCCAAAACGGCAGAGCATTTGGAAATTTCCAGAATTTTGCATTTAGGCATAAAACCGCTTTCCTTGCATGTACACTTTTAGAAATCGACAACGAATATCTTCAAAGCATTCGCTTCACATATTGAAGTTAATTAACCCTCACCATCTTACTGAAGTTGGCATAACGCCAAAACGACAGTGCATTTGGCAAAATTCTAGAATTTTACATTTAGGTTTAAAACTGATTTTCTTGCATATACACATTTAGAAATGCATATCAAGTTGCTTCCAATCAGTAGCTTCACATATCAAAGTTAATTAACCTTCTTCATCTTACTGAAGTTGACATAAAGCCAAAGCGGCAGTGCATTTGGAAAAATTCTAGAATTTTACATTTAGGTATAAAACTGATTTTCTTGCATATACACATTTAGAAATCCATATCAAGTAGCTTCAAATCAGTAGCTTCACACATTTAAGTTAATTAGCACTCCACATCTTACTGAAGTTGACATAAAGCCAAAACGATAGTGCGTTTGGAAAATTCCAGAATTTTTCATTTAGGTATAAAACCGATTTTCTTGCATGTACACGGTTAGAAATCCATATCAAGTTGCTTTAAATCAGTAGCTTCACATATCAAAATTAATTAACCGTTTTCATCTTACTGAAGTTGGCATAAAGCCAAAACGATAGTGCGTTTGGAAAATTCCAGAATTTTTCATTTAGGTATAAAACCGATTTTCTTGCATGTACACGGTTAGAAATCCATATCAAGTTGCTTTAAATCAGTAGCTTCACATATCAAAATTAATTAACCGTTTTCATCTTACTGAAGTTGACATAAAGCCAAAACGGTAGTGCATTTGGAAAATTCCACAATTTTACATTTAGGTATAAAACCGATTTTCTTGCATGTACACTTTTAGAAATACATAAGAAGTTGCTTCAAGGCGCTAACTTTATATATTAAAGTTAATTTACCTTCTTCATCTTACTCAAGTTGACATAAAGCCATAACGGCAGTG
The DNA here is from genome assembly GCF_016617805.1 of Bactrocera tryoni. NCBI lineage: Eukaryota > Metazoa > Arthropoda > Insecta > Diptera > Tephritidae > Bactrocera > Bactrocera tryoni. The sequence continues at coordinate 7,071 of NW_024394130.1, forward strand.
CATTTGGCAAAAATTCCACAATTTGACCTTTAGGTATAAAAGCAATTTTCTTGCATATGCACATTTAGAAATACATACGAAGTGGCTTCAAATCATAAGATTAACAAATTAAAGTTAGTTAACCATTTTCATTTTACATAAGTTGGCATAAAGCCAAAACGACAGTGCATTGGGAAAAATTACAGAATTTTACATTTTGGTATGAAACCGATTTTCTTGCAATACGCACATTTAGAAATCCACAATGGATTGCTTCAAATCATTGGCTTCACATATTAAAGTTAATTAACCTTCTTCATTTTACAGAAGTTGCATAAAATCCAAACGACAGTGCATTTGGAATAATTCCACAATTTTACCTTTAGGTATAAAACCGATTTTCTTGCATATACACATTTAGAAATCCACAAAGAATTGTTTCAAATCATTAGCTCCACAAATTAAAGTTAACTACCCCTCACCATATTACTCAAGTGTACATAAAGCCATAACGGTAGTGCATTTGGAAAGAGTCCACAATTTTAGACTTAGGTATAAAACCGATTTTCTTGCATGTACACGGTTAGAAATCCATATCAAGTTGCCTCAAATCATTAGCTTCACATATTAAAGTTAATTAACCCACACCATCTTATTGAAGTTGGCATAAAGCCAAAACGGCAGTGCAGTTGGAAAATTCTAGATTTTTGCATTTAGGTATTAAACTAAATTTTTTCCATATACACATTTAGAACTCCATGTCAAGTTGCTTCAAATAAGTAGCTTCACATATTAAAGCTAATGTACCTTCTTCATCTTACTGAAGTTGACATAAAGCCAAAACGGCAGTGCATTTGGGAATTTCCAGAATTTTGCATTTAGGCATAAAACCGATTTCCTTGCATGTCCACTTTTAGAAATCCACAACGAATTGCTTCAAAGCATCAGCTTCCCATTTTGAAGTTAATTAACCTTCTTCATCTTACTGAAGTTGGCATAACGCCAAAACGGCAGTGCATTTGGCAAAATTCTAGAATTTTACATTTAGGTATAAAACTGATTTTCTTACATATACACATTTAGAAATCCATACCAAGTTGCTTCAAATCAGTAGCTTCACATATTAAAGTTAATTAACCTTCTTCATCTTACTGAAGTTGACATAAAGCCAAAACGGCAGTGCATTTGGAAAAATTCCACAATTTTACCTTTAGGTATAAAACTGATTTTGTTGCATATACACATTTAGAAATCCACAAAGAATTGCTTCACATATTAAAGTTAATTAATCCTCACCATCTTACTGAAGTTGGCATAAAGCCAAAACCGCAGTGCATTTGGAAATTTCCAGAATTTTACATTTAGGCATAAACCGATTTGCTTGCATGTACACATTTAGAAATCCACAAAGAATTGCTTCACATATTAAAGTTAATTAATCCTCACCATCTTACTGAAGTTGGCATAAAGCCAAAACGGCAGTGCATTTGGAAAAATTCTAGAATATTGCATTTAGGTATAAAACTGATTTTGTTGCATATACACATTTAGAAATCCACAAAGAATTGCTTCACATATTAAAGTTAATTAATCCTTACCATCTTACTGAAGTTGGCATAAAGCCAAAACCGCATTGCATTTGGAAATTTCCAGAATTTTACATTTAGGCATAAAACCGATTTCCTTGCATGTACGCATTTAAAAATCCACAAAGAATTGCTTCAAAGCATTAGCTTCGCATATTAAAGTTAATTAACCCTCACCATCTTACTGAAGTTGACATAAAGCCAAAACGGCAGTGCATTTGGAAAAATTCTAGAATATTACATTTAGGTATAAAACTGATTTTGTTGCATATACACATTTAGAAATCCATATCAAGTTGCTTCAAATCAGTAGCTTTACATATTAAAGTTAATTTACCTTCTTCATCTTACTGAAGTTGACATACAGCCAAAACGGCAGTGCATTTGGAAATTTCCAGAATTTTGCATTTAGGCATAAAACCGATTTCCTTCCATGTCCACTTTTAGAAATCCACAACGAATTGCTTCAAAGTATTAGCTTCACATATTGAAGTTAATTAACCCTCACCATCTTACTGAAGTTGGCATAACGCCAAAACGGTGCATTTGGCAAAATTCAAGATTTTTACATTTAGGTATAAAACTGATTTTTTTCCATATACACAATTAGAAATCCATATCAAGTTGCTTCAAATCAGTAGCTTCACATATTAAAGTTAATTAACCTTCTTCATCTTACTGAAGTTGACATAAACCCAAAACGGCTGTGCATTTGGAAATTTCCAGAATTTTACATTTAGGCATAAAACCGATTTCCTTGCATGTACACTTTTAGAAATCCACAGCGAATTGCTTCAAAGCATTAGCTTCACATATTAAAGGTTATTAACCCTCACCATCTTACTGAAGTCTGCATAACGCCAAAACGGCAGTGCATTTGGCAAAATTTTAGAATTTACCATTTAGGTATAAACTGATTTTTTTCCATATACACATTTAGAAAGCCATATCAAGTGGCTTCAAATCAGTAGCTTCACGTATTAAAGTTAATTTACCTTCTTCATCTTACTGAAGTTGACATAAAGCCAAAACGGCAGAGCATTTGGAAATTTCCAGAATTTTGCTTTTAGGCATAAAACCGCTTTCCTTGCATGTACACTTTTAGAAATCGACAACGAATATCTTCAAAGCATTCGCTTCACATATTGAAGTTAATTAACCCTCACCATCTTACTGAAGTTGACATAAAGCCAAAACGGCAGTGCATTTGGAAATTTCCAGAATTTTTCATTTAGGTATAAAACCGATTTCCTTGCATGTACAATTTTAGAAATCCATATCGACTTGCTTCAAATAAGTAGCTTCACATATTAAAGTTAATTAACCTTCTTCATCTTACTGAAGTTGACATAAACCCAAAACGGCTGTGCATTTGGAAATTTCCAGAATTTTACATTTAGGCATAAAACCGATTTCCTTGCATGTACACTTTTAGAAATCCACAGCGAATTGCTTCAAAGCATTAGCTTCACATATTAAAGGTTATTAACCCTCACCATCTTACTGAAGTCTGCATAACGCCAAAACGGCAGTGCATTTGGCAAAATTCTAGAATTTACCATTTAGGTATAAACTGATTTTTTTCCATATACACATTTAGAAAGCCATATCAAGTGGCTTCAAATCAGTAGCTTCACGTATTAAAGTTAATTTACCTTCTTCATCTTACTGAAGTTGACATAAAGCCAAAACGGCAGAGCATTTGGAAATTTCCAGAATTTTGCATTTAGGCATAAAACCGCTTTCCTTGCATGTACACTTTTAGAAATCGACAACGAATATCTTCAAAGCATTCGCTTCACATATTGAAGTTAATTATCCCTCACCATCTTACTGAAGTTGGCATAACGCCAAAACGACAGTGCATTTGGCAAAATTCTAGAATTTTACATTTAGGTATAAAACCGATTTTCTTGCATATACACATTTAGAAATGCATATCAAGTTGCTTCCAATCAGTAGCTTCACATATCAAAGTTAATTAACCTTCTTCATCTTACTGAAGTTGACATAAAGCCAAAGCGGCAGTGCATTTGGAAAAATTCTAGAATTTTACATTTAGGTATAAAACTGATTTTCTTGCATATACACATTTAGAAATCCATATCAAGTAGCTTCAAATCAGTAGCTTCACACATTTAAGTTAATTAGCACTCCACATCTTACTGAAGTTGACATAAAGCCAAAACGGCAGTGCATTCGGAAATTTCCAGAATTTTGCATTTAGGCATAAAACCGATTTCCTTGCACGTACACTTTTAGAAATCCACAACGAATTGCTTCAAAGCATTAGCTTCGCATATTGAAGTTAACAAACCCTCACCTTCTTACTGAAGTTGGCATAACGCCAAAACGGCAGTGCATTTGGCAAAATTCTAGAATTTTACATTTAGGTATAAAACTGATTTTCTTGCATATATGTACACATTTAAAAATCCATATCAAGTCGCTTCAAATCATTAGCTTCACATATTAAAGTTAATTAACCCTCCCCATCTTACTGAAGTTGGCATAAAGCCAAAACGATAGTGCACTTGGAAAATTCCAGAATTTTACATTTAGGTATAAAACCGATTTTCTTGCATGTACACGGTTAGAAATCCATATCAAGTTGCTTTAAATCAGTAGCTTCACATATCAAAGTTAATTAACCTTTTTCATCTTACTGAAGTTGACATAAAGCCAAAACGGTAGTGCATTTGGAAAATTCCACAATTTTACATTTAGGTATAAAACCGATTTTCTTGCATGTACACTTTTAGAAATACATAAGAAGTTGCTTCAAGGCGCTAACTTTATATATTAAAGTTAATTTACCTTCTTCATCTTACTCAAGTTGACATAAAGCCATAACGGCAGTGCATTTGGCAAAAATTCCACAATTTGACCTTTAGGTATAAAAGCAATTTTCTTGCATATGCACATTTAGAAATACATACGAAGTGGCTTCAAATCATAAGATTAATAAATTAAAGTTAGTTAACCATTTTCATTTTACATAAGTTGGCATAAAGCCAAAACGACAGTGCATTGGGAGAAATTACAGAATTTTACATTTTGGTATGAAACCGATTTTCTTGCAATACGCACATTTAGAAATCCACAAAGGATTGCTTCAAATCATTGGCTTCACATATTAAAGTTAATTAACCTTCTTCATTTTACAGAAGTTGCATAAAATCCAAACGACAGTGAATTTGGAATAATTCCACAATTTTACCTTTAGGTATAAAACCGATTTTCTTGCATATACACATTTAGAAATCCACAAAGAATTGTTTCAAATCATTAGCTCCACAAATTAAAGTTAACTACCCCTCACCATATTACTCAAGTGTACATAAAGCCATAACGGTAGTGCATTTGGAAAGAGTCCACAATTTTAGACTTAGGTATAAAACCGATTTTCTTGCATGTACACGGTTAGAAATCCATATCAAGTTGCCTCAAATCATTAGCTTCACATATTAAAGTTAATTAACCCACACCATCTTACTGAAGTTGACATAAAGCCAAAACGGCAGTGCAGTTGGAAAATTCTAGATTTTTGCATTTAGGTATTAAACTGAATTTTTTCCATATACACATTTAGAACTCCATGTCAAGTTGCTTCAAATAAGTAGCTTCACATATTAAAGCTAATGTACCTTCTTCATCTTACTGAAGTTGACATACAGCCAAAACGGCAGTGCATTTGGAAATTTCCAGAATTTTGCATTTAGGCATAAAACCGATTTCCTTGCATGTCCACTTTTAGAAATCCACAACGAATTGCTTCAAAGCATCAGCTTCCCATTTTGAAGTTAATTAACCTTCTTCATCTTACTGAAGTTGGCATAACGCCAAAACGGCAGTGCATTTGGCAAAATTCTAGAATTTTACTTTTAGGTATAAAACTGATTTTCTTGCATATACACATTTAGAAATCCATACCAAGTTGCTTCAAATCAGTAGCTTCACATATTAAAGTTAATTAACCTTCTTCATCTTACTGAAGTTGACATAAAGCCAAAACGGCAGTGCATTTGGAAAAATTCCACAATTTTACATTTAGGTATAAAACTGATTTTGTTGCATATACACATTTAGAAATCCACAAAGAATTGAATAAATTAATCCTCACCATCTTACTGAAGTTGGCATAAAGCCAAAACGGCAGTGCATTTGGAAAAATTCTAGAATATTACATTTAGGTTTAAAACTGATTTTGTTGCATATACACATTTAGAAATCCACAAAGAATTGCTTCACATATTAAAGTTAATTAATCCTCACCATCTTACTGAAGTTGGCATAAAGCCAAAACCGCATTGCATTTGGAAATTTCCAGAATTTTACATTTAGGCATAAAACCGATTTCCTTGCATGTCCACTTTTAGAAATCCACAACGAATTGCTTCAAAGCATTAGCTTCACATATTGAAGTTAATTAACCCTCACCATCTTACTGAAGTTGGCGTAACGCCAAAACGGCAGTGCATTTGGCAAAATTCAAGATTTTTACATTTAGGTATAAAACTGATTTTTTTCCATATACACAATTAGAAATCCATATCAAGTTGCTTCAAATCAGTAGTGACACATATTAAAGCTAATGTACCTTCTTCATCTTACTGAAGTTGACATAAAGCCAAAACGGCAGTGCATTTGGAAATTTCCAGAATTTTGCATTTAGGCATAAAACCGATTTCCTTGCATGTCCACTTTTAGAAATCCACAACGAATTGCTTCGAAGCATTAGCTTCACATTTTGAAGTTAATTAACCCTTACCATCTTACTGAGGTTGGCATAACGCCAAAACGGCAGTGCATTTGGCAAAATTCTAGAATTTTACATTTAGGTATAAAACTGATTTTCTTGCATATGCACATTTAGAAATCCATATCAAGTTGCTTCAAATCAGTAGCTTCACATATTAAAATTAATTAACCTTCTTCATCTTACTGAAGTTGACATAAAGCCAAGACGGCAGTGCATTTGGAAAAATTCTAGAATATTACATTTAGGTATAAAACTGATTTTGTTGCATATACACTTTTAGAAATCCATATGAAGTTGCTTCAAATCAGTAGCTTTACATATTAAAGTAATTTAACCTTCTTCATCTTACTGAAGTTGACATACAGCCAAAACGGCAGGGCATTTGGAAATTTCCAGAATTTTGCATTTAGGCATAACACCGATTTCCTTGCATGTATACTTTTAGAAATCCACAACGAATTGCTTCAAAGCATTAGCTTCACATATTGAAGTTAATTAACCCTCACCATCTTACTGAAGTTGGCATAACGCCAAAACGGCAGTGCATTTGGCAAAATTCAAGATTTTTACATTTAGGTATAAAACTGATTTTTTTCCATATACACAATTAGAAATCCATATCAAGTTGCTTCAAATCAGTAGTGACACATATTAAAGCTAATGTACCTTCTTCATCTTACTGAAGTTGACATAAAGCCAAAACGGCAGTGCATTTGGAAATTTCCAGAATTTTGCATTTAGGCATAAAACCGATTTCCTTGCATGTCCACTTTTAGAAATCCACAACGAATTGCTTCGAAGCATTAGCTTCACATTTTGAAGTTAATTAACCCTTACCATCTTACTGAAGTTGGCATAACGCCAAAACGGCAGTGCATTTGGCAAAATTCTAGAATTTTACATTTAGGTATAAAACTGATTTTCTTGCATATGCACATTTAGAAATCCATATCAAGTTGCTTCAAATCAGTAGCTTCACATATTAAAATTAATTAACCTTCTTCATCTTACTGAAGTTGACATAAAGCCAAGACGGCAGTGCATTTGGAAAAATTCTAGAATATTACATTTAGGTATAAAACTGATTTTGTTGCATATACACTTTTAGAAATCCATATCAAGTTGCTTCAAATCAGTAGCTTTACATATTAAAGTAATTTAACCTTCTTCATCTTACTGAAGTTGACATACAGCCAAAACGGCAGGGCATTTGGAAATTTCCAGAATTTTGCATTTAGGCATAACACCGATTTCCTTGCATGTATACTTTTAGAAATCCACAACGAATTGCTTCAAAGCATTAGCTTCGCATATTGAAGTTAATTAACCCTCACCATCTTACCGAAGTTGGCATAACGCCAAAACGGCAGTGCATTTGGCAAAAATCTAGGACTTTACATTTAGGTATAAAACTGATTTTCTTTCATATACACATTTAGAAATCCATATCAAGTTGCTTCAAATCAGTAGCTTCACATATTAAAATTAATTAACCTTCTTCATCTTACTGAAGTTGACATAAAGCCAAGACGGCAGTGCATTTGGAAAAATTCTAGAATATTACATTTAGGTATAAAACTGATTTTGTTGCATATACACTTTTAGAAATCCATATCAAGTTGCTTCAAATCAGTAGCTTTACATATTAAAGTAATTTAACCTTCTTCATCTTACTGAAGTTGACATACAGCCAAAACGGCAGGGCATTTGGAAATTTCCAGAATTTTGCATTTAGGCATAACACCGATTTCCTTGCATGTATACTTTTAGAAATCCACAACGAATTGCTTCAAATCATTAGATTCACATATTAAAGTTAATTAATCCTCACCATCTTACTGAAGTTGGCATAAAGCCAAAACGGCAGCGCATTTGGAAAATTCCAGAATTTTACATTTAGCTATAAAACCGATTTTCTTGCATGTACACGGTTATAAATCCATATCAAGTTGCTTCAAATCAGGAGCTTCACATATTAAATTTAATTAACCTTCTTCATCTTACTGAAGTTGACATAAAGCCAAAACGGCAGTGCATTTGGAAAATTCCACAATTTTACATTTAGGTATAAAACCGATTTTCTTGCATGTACACTTTTAGAAATACATAAGAAGTTGCTTCAAGGCGCTAACTTTATATATTAAAGTTAATTTACCTTCTTCATCTTACTCAAGTTGACATAAAGCCATAACGGCAGTGCATTTGGCAAAAATTCCACAATTTGACCTTTAGGTATAAAAGCAATTTTCTTGCATATGCACATTTAGAAATACATACGAAGTGGCTTCAAATCATAAGATTAACAAATTAAAGTTAGTTAACCATTTTCATTTTACATAAGTTGGCATAAAGCCAAAACGACAGTGCATTGGGAAAAATTACAGAATTTTACATTTTGGTATGAAACCGATTTTCTTGCAATACGCACATTTAGAAATCCACAATGGATTGCTTCAAATCATTGGCTTCACATATTAAAGTTAATTAACCTTCTTCATTTTACAGAAGTTGCATAAAATCCAAACGACAGTGCATTTGGAATAATTCCACAATTTTACCTTTAGGTATAAAACCGATTTTCTTGCATATACACATTTAGAAATCCACAAAGAATTGTTTCAAATCATTAGCTCCACAAATTAAAGTTAACTACCCCTCACCATATTACTCAAGTGTACATAAAGCCATAACGGTAGTGCATTTGGAAAGAGTCCACAATTTTAGACTTAGGTATAAAACCGATTTTCTTGCATGTACACGGTTAGAAATCCATATCAAGTTGCCTCAAATCATTAGCTTCACATATTAAAGTTAATTAACCCACACCATCTTATTGAAGTTGGCATAAAGCCAAAACGGCAGTGCAGTTGGAAAATTCTAGATTTTTGCATTTAGGTATTAAACTAAATTTTTTCCATATACACATTTAGAACTCCATGTCAAGTTGCTTCAAATAAGTAGCTTCACATATTAAAGCTAATGTACCTTCTTCATCTTACTGAAGTTGACATAAAGCCAAAACGGCAGTGCATTTGGGAATTTCCAGAATTTTGCATTTAGGCATAAAACCGATTTCCTTGCATGTCCACTTTTAGAAATCCACAACGAATTGCTTCAAAGCATCAGCTTCCCATTTTGAAGTTAATTAACCTTCTTCATCTTACTGAAGTTGGCATAACGCCAAAACGGCAGTGCATTTGGCAAAATTCTAGAATTTTACATTTAGGTATAAAACTGATTTTCTTACATATACACATTTAGAAATCCATACCAAGTTGCTTCAAATCAGTAGCTTCACATATTAAAGTTAATTAACCTTCTTCATCTTACTGAAGTTGACATAAAGCCAAAACGGCAGTGCATTTGGAAAAATTCCACAATTTTACCTTTAGGTATAAAACTGATTTTGTTGCATATACACATTTAGAAATCCACAAAGAATTGCTTCACATATTAAAGTTAATTAATCCTCACCATCTTACTGAAGTTGGCATAAAGCCAAAACCGCAGTGCATTTGGAAATTTCCAGAATTTTACATTTAGGCATAAACCGATTTGCTTGCATGTACACATTTAGAAATCCACAAAGAATTGCTTCACATATTAAAGTTAATTAATCCTCACCATCTTACTGAAGTTGGCATAAAGCCAAAACGGCAGTGCATTTGGAAAAATTCTAGAATATTGCATTTAGGTATAAAACTGATTTTGTTGCATATACACATTTAGAAATCCACAAAGAATTGCTTCACATATTAAAGTTAATTAATCCTTACCATCTTACTGAAGTTGGCATAAAGCCAAAACCGCATTGCATTTGGAAATTTCCAGAATTTTACATTTAGGCATAAAACCGATTTCCTTGCATGTACGCATTTAAAAATCCACAAAGAATTGCTTCAAAGCATTAGCTTCGCATATTAAAGTTAATTAACCCTCACCATCTTACTGAAGTTGACATAAAGCCAAAACGGCAGTGCATTTGGAAAAATTCTAGAATATTACATTTAGGTATAAAACTGATTTTGTTGCATATACACATTTAGAAATCCATATCAAGTTGCTTCAAATCAGTAGCTTTACATATTAAAGTTAATTTACCTTCTTCATCTTACTGAAGTTGACATACAGCCAAAACGGCAGTGCATTTGGAAATTTCCAGAATTTTGCATTTAGGCATAAAACCGATTTCCTTCCATGTCCACTTTTAGAAATCCACAACGAATTGCTTCAAAGTATTAGCTTCACATATTGAAGTTAATTAACCCTCACCATCTTACTGAAGTTGGCATAACGCCAAAACGGTGCATTTGGCAAAATTCAAGATTTTTACATTTAGGTATAAAACTGATTTTTTTCCATATACACAATTAGAAATCCATATCAAGTTGCTTCAAATCAGTAGCTTCACATATTAAAGTTAATTAACCTTCTTCATCTTACTGAAGTTGACATAAACCCAAAACGGCTGTGCATTTGGAAATTTCCAGAATTTTACATTTAGGCATAAAACCGATTTCCTTGCATGTACACTTTTAGAAATCCACAGCGAATTGCTTCAAAGCATTAGCTTCACATATTAAAGGTTATTAACCCTCACCATCTTACTGAAGTCTGCATAACGCCAAAACGGCAGTGCATTTGGCAAAATTTTAGAATTTACCATTTAGGTATAAACTGATTTTTTTCCATATACACATTTAGAAAGCCATATCAAGTGGCTTCAAATCAGTAGCTTCACGTATTAAAGTTAATTTACCTTCTTC
>NW_024394131.1:0-6398 GCF_016617805.1 Bactrocera tryoni
AAATCATTAGCTTAACATATTAAAGTTAATTAACCCTCACCATCTTACTCAAGTTGACATAAGACCATAACGCCAGTGCATTTGGAAAAATTCCACAATTTTACATTTAGGTATAAAACGGTTTTCTTGCATGTACACATTTAGAAATCCATATCAAGTTGCTTCAAATCATTAGCTTAACATATTAAAGTTAATTAACCCTCATCTTCATACTCAAGTTGACATGAAGCCATAACGGTAGTGCATTTGGAAATATTCCACAATTTTACATTTGGGTATGAAGCCGACTTTTCTTGCATGTCCACATTTAGAAATACATATCAAGTTGCTTCAAATCATTAGCTTCACATATTTAAGTTAACTAGCTTTCTTCGTCTTACTCATGTTGACATAAAGCAATAACGGCAGGGCATTTGGAAAAAATTCCATTACTTTACATTTGTATAAAAAATATTTTCTTGCATATAAATATTTAGAAATCCATATCAAGTTGCTTCAAATCATAAGCTTAACTTATTCAAATTAACTAACCTTCTTCATCTTACTGAAGTTGGCATAAAACCAAAACTGCAGTGCATTAGGAAAATTCCACAATTTTACATTTAGTTATAAAACCGATTTTCTTGCATGTACACGTTTAGAAATCCATATCAATTTGCGTCAAATCGCTAACTTCATATATTAAAGTTAATTTACATTCTTCGTCTTACTCAAGTTGACATGAAGCCATAACGGCAGTGCATTTGGTAAAAGTCCACAATTTTACGTTTAGGTATAAAACATATTTTCTTGCATATAAACATTTAGAAATCCATATCAAGTTGCTTCAAATCATAAGCTTAACTTATTCAGGTTAACTAACCTTCTTCATCTTACCGAAGTTGGCATAAAACCAAAACGGCAGTGCATTTGGAAAATTCCACAATTTTACATTTAGGTATAAAACCGATTTTCTTGCTTGTACACGTTTAGAAATACATACCAAGTTGCTTCAAATCATTAGCTTCACATATTTAAGTTAACTAGCTTTCTTTGTCTTACTCATGTTGGCATAAAACCAAAACGGCAGTGCATTTGGAAAATTCCACAATTTTACATTTAGGTATAAAACATATTTTCTTGCATGTGCACGTTTAGAAATCCATATAAAGTTGCTTCAAATCATAAGCTTAACTTATTCAAGTTAACTAACCTTCTTCATCTTAATCAAGTTGACATAAAGCCATAACGGCAGTGCATTTGGTAAAAGTCCACAATTTTACATTTAGGTATAAAAAATATTTTCTTGCATATAAATATTTAGAAATCCATATCAAGTTGCTTCAAATCATAAGCTTAACTTATTCAAATTAACTAACCTTCTTCATCTTACTGAAGTTGGCATAAAACCAAAACTGCAGTGCATTAGGAAAATTCCACAATTTTACATTTAGTTATAAAACCGATTTTCTTGCATGTACACGTTTAGAAATCCATATCAATTTGCGTCAAATCGCTAACTTCATATATTAAAGTTAATTTACATTCTTCGTCTTACTCAAGTTGACATGAAGCCATAACGGCAGTGCATTTGGTAAAAGTCCACAATTTTACGTTTAGGTATAAAACATATTTTCTTGCATATAAACATTTAGAAATCCATATCAAGTTGCTTCAAATCATAAGCTTAACTTCTTCAAGTTAACTAACCTTCTTCATCTTACCGAAGTTGGCATAAAATCAAAACGGCAGTGCACTTGGAAAATTCCACAATTTTACATTTAGGTATAAAACCGATTTTCTTGCATGTACACGTTTAGAAATACATATCAAGTTGCTTCAAATCATTAGCTTCACATATTTAAGTTAACTAGCTTTCTTCGTCTTACTCATGTTGACATAAAGCAATAACGGCAGGGCATTTGGAAAAAATTCCATTACTTTACATTTGTATAAAATCGTTTTTCTTGCAGGTACACGTTCAGATCCACATCTAATTGCCTTAAACCATTAGCTTAACATATTAAAGTTAATTAACCTTCTTCATCTTACTCAAGTTGACATAAAGCCATAACGGCAGTGCGTTTGGAAAAAATTCCATTACTCTACATTTGTATAAAACCGATTTTCTTGCATTTACGCATTTAGAAATCCATATCAAGTTGCTTCGAATCATTAGCTTCACATATTTAAGTTAATTAACCTTCTTAATCTTACTCAAGTTGACATAAAGCTATAAACGGCAGTGCATTTAGAAAAAATTCCATTACTCTACACTTGTATAAAACCGATTTTCTTGCAGGTTCATATTTAGAAATCTATATCAAGTTACTTCAAATCATTAACTTCACATATTAAAGTTAATTTACCCTATTCATCTTATTCAAGTTGGCATAAAGCCATAACGGCAGCGCATTAGGAAAAATTCCACGATTTTACATTTAGGTATAAAACCAATTTTCTTGCATGTAAACATTAAGCAACCCATATCCAGTTCATTCAAACCATTAGCTTCACATATTAAAAATAATTAATCTTCTTCACCTTACTCAAGTTGACATAAAGCCATAACGGCAGTGCATTTGGAAAAATTTCACAATTTTTCATTTGGGTACAACACCGATTTTCTTGCATGTACACATTTAGAAATCCATATCAAGTTGCTTCAAATTATAAACTTCATATATTAAAGTTAATTAACCCTCTCCGTCTTACTCAAGTTGACATAAAGCCATAACGGCAATGCATTTGGAAAATTCTACAATTTTACATTTAGGTATAAAACCGATTTTATTGCATGTACACGTTTAGAAATCCATATCAAGTTGCTTCAAATCATTAGCTTCACATTTTAAGTTAATAAACCTTCTTCATCTTACTCAAGTTGACATAAAGTCATAACGGCAATGCATTTGAAAAATTCTACAATTTTACATTTAGGTATAAAACAGATTTTCTTGCATGTACACGTTAAGAAAACCATACCAAGTTGCTTCAAATCATTAGCTTCACATATTAAGTTAATTAACCTTCTTCATCTTACTCAAGTTGACATAAAGTCATAACGGCAATGCATTTGGAAAATTCTACAATTTTACATTTAGGTATAAAACCGATTTTCTTGCATGTACACGTTAAGAAATCCATATCAAGTTGCTTCAAATCATTAGCTTAACATATTCAAGTTAATTAACCCTTTTCATCTTGCTGAAGTTGGCATAATGTTAAAACGACAGTGCATTTGGAAAAATTCCACAATTTTACATTTAGGTATAAAACCGATTTTCTTGCATATACACGTTTAGAAATCCATATCAAGTTGCTTCAAATCATAAGCTTCACATATGAAGTTAATTAACCTTCTTCATCTTACTCAAGTTGACATAAAGTCATAACGGCAATGCATTTGAAAAAAATTCCAATACTTTACATTTAGGTATAAAACCGATTTTCTTGCATGTGCACGTTTAGAAATCCATATCAAGTTGCTTCAAATCATTAGCTTTTAATTAATAAATTAAAGTTAACTTACCTTCTTCATCTTACTGAAGTTGGCATAAAGTTAAAACGACAGTGCATTTGGAAAAATTCCACAATTTTACATTTAGGTATAAAACCGATTTTCCTGCATGTACACGTTAAGAAATCCATATCAAGTTGGTTCAAATCATTAGCTTCACATATTAAAGTTAATTAACCTTCTTCATCTTACTCAGATTGACGTAAAGCCATAATGGCAGTGAATTTGGAAAAAATTCCATTACTCTACATTTGTATAAAATCCATATCAAGTTGCTTCAAATCATAAACTTCATATATTAAAGTTAATTAACCCTCTCCGTCTTACTCAAGTTGACATAAAGCCATAACGGCAATGCATTTGGAAAATTCTACAATTTTACATTTAGGTATAAAACCGATTTTCTTGCATGTACACTTTAAGAAATCCATATCAAGTTGCTTCAAATCTTTAGCTTCACACTTTAAGTTAATAAACCTTCTTCATCTTACTCAAGTTGACATAAAGTCATAACGGCAATGCATTTGAAAAATTCTACAATTTTACATTTAGGTATAAAACTGATTTTCTTGCATGTACACGTTAAGAAAACCATACCAAGTTGCTTCAAATCATTAGCTTCACATATGAAGTTATTTAACCTTCTTCATCTTACTCAAGTTGACATAAAGTCATAACGGCAATGCATTTGGAAAAAATTCCAATACTTTACATTTAGGTATAAAACCGATTTTCTTGCATGTGCACGTTTAGAAATCCATATAAAGTTGCTTCAAATCATTAGCTTTTAATTAATAAATTAAAGTTAACTAACCTTCTTCATCTTACCGAAGTTGGCATAAAACCAAAACGGCAGTGCATTTGGAAAATTCCACAATTTTACATTTAGGTATAAAACCGATTTTCTTGCATGTACACGTTTAGAAATCCATATCAAGTTGGTTCAAATCATTAGCTTAACATATTAAAGTTAACTAACCTCCTTCATCTTACTGAAGTTGGCATAAAGCCATAACGGCAGTGCATTTGGAAAAAATTCCATTTTTTTACATTTGTATAAAATCGATTTTCTTACAGGTACACGTTCAGAAATCCACATCTAATTGCCTTAAATCATTAGCTTAACATATTAAAGTTAATTAACCTTCTTCATCTTACTCAAGTTGACATGAAGCCATAACGGCAGTGCATTTGGTAAAAGTCCACAATTTTACATTTAGGTATAAAACCGATTTTCTTGCATGTACACGTTCAGTAATCCACATCTAATTGCCTTAAATCATTAGCTTAACATATTAAAGTTAATTAACCTTCTTCATCTTACTCAAGTTGACATGAAGCCATAACGGCAGTGCATTTGGTAAAAGTCCACAATTTTACATTTAGGTATAAAACATATTTTCTTGCATATAAACATTTAGAAATCCATATCAAGTTGCTTCAAATCATAAGCTTAACTTATTCAAGTTAACTAACCTTCTTCATCTTACCGAAGTTGGCATAAAACCAAAACGGCAGTGCATTTGGAAAATTCCACAATTTTACATTTGGGTATAAAATCGATTTTCTTGCATGTACGCGTTTAGAAATCCATATCAAGTTGCTTCAAATCATTAGTTTCACATATTAAAGTTAACTAACCTTCTTCATCTTACTCATGATGACATAAAGCCATAACGGCAGTGAATTTGGAAAAAATTCCATTATTCTACATTTGTATAAAACCGATTTTCTTGCAATTTCATATTTAGAAATCTATATCAAGTTGCCTCAAATCATTAGCTTAACATATTCAAGTTAATTAACCCTTTTCATCTTACTGAAGTTGGCATAAAGTTAAAACGACAGTGCATATGGAAAAATTCCACAATTTTACACTTAGGTATAAAACCGATTTTCCTGCATGTACACGTTTAGAAATCCATATCAAGTTGGTTAAAATCATTAGCTTAACATATTAAAGTTAACTAACCTTCTTCATCTTACTGAAGTTGGCATAAAACCAAAACGACAGTGCATTTGGAAAATTCCACAATTTTACATTTAGGTATAAAACCGATTTTCTTCACTAGCTTCACATATTAAAGTTAATTAACCTTCTTCATCTTACTTAAGTTGACATAAAGCCATGACGGCAGTGCATTTGGAAAAAATTCCATAATTTTACATTTGGGTATAAAACCGATTTTCTTGCATATCCACATTTAGAAATTAATATCAAGTTGCTTCAAATCATTAGCTTAACATATTAAAGTTAACTAACCTCCTTCATCTTACTCAAGTTGACATAAAGCCATAACGGCAGTGCATTTGGAAAAAATTATACAATTTTACATAAGGTGTAAAACCGATTTTTTTGAATGCATACATTAAGAAATCTATACTAAGTTGCTTCAAATCATTAGCTTCACATATTAAAGTTAATTAACCTTCTTCATCTTACTCAAGTTGGCATAAAGCCAAAACGGCAGTGCATTTGGAAAAATTCCACAATTTTACATTTAGGTATAAAACCGATTTTCTTGCATGTACGCATTTAGAAATCCATATCAAAGTGCTTCAAATCATTAGTTTCACATATTAAAGTTATTTAGCTTTCTTCGTCTTACTCATGTTGACATAAAGCCATAACGGCAGTGCATTTGAAAAAAATTCCATTACTTTACATTTGTATAAAATCGATTTTCTTCCAGGTACACGTTCAGTAATCCACATCTAATTGCCTTAAATCATTAGCTTAACATATTAAAGTTAATTAACCTTCTTCATCTTACTCAAGTTGACATTAAGTCATAACGGCAGTGCATTAGGAAAATTCTTCAATTTTACATTAAGTATGAAACCGATTTTCTTGCATGTACACGTTTAGAAATCCATATCAAGTTGCGTCAAATCGCTA